>NC_059371.1:27255000-27555000 GCF_019703515.2 Myxocyprinus asiaticus
TCAGTGTCACAAGCAGGCCGTACTAGAGGGACTGCTGGGATTTGGCGATGACGAGGAGGCAGAACTTTAAGAGCTGCCATAAAAGATGGAGTTTTATCATCCATCACTGCGAAAAGAAAGCTAAAATGGGTGAAAACAGTGTGATGTGAAGGATGGTAAAGGTTTATTGATGTGTAGGTTGTGTATGTGCCTTGTGGGTGTCTAGGTTGATCAGTAAGAATTGATTTTATTCAGCTCTTTTAGATGAACTCTCTCTCTTTCTCTATACATCACTTGGCAGTCTAATGCATGTGCACATAGATTTGTGTTGTTTTAATATAAAGTTAATTATGATTACTGTAGTAAATCTAACCCTACCTCTTAAAGAAAATGTTTTGCATATTTATAATTAAAAAACTATTTGTTTTATTTATGAAAATTAAATGAAATTTTCCTTTTGAGTTTATCCCTGAATGTCTCAAATGGGAGGTTTTGTCAGATTTAGTCCAGTATGTCCCTAAACAATACTGCACAACAAAGGCAAAACACAGTAACCACACCAACACTGAAACTGAGCAAAATGACTTGTTTTAAGTGTGGATTTTGCAGTTACTGCAATTTTATATTCCATTTTCACTGTAAGTTCAGTTTACTTGAAAAAAGTTTGCAAACCGATTGCCTCACTTTTGCAAAGTAAACTTAAAGGTAAAATTGAAGTCAAGGTAATAATCAGCCAAAAATAAAGTGAACATTCTTGCTGAGCAAATACGGTAATAAATATCTAGTTTGTTTAAAATGTCAATTTCAGTTAATACTTAATATACTCAAGAATGTGTACTCATCTTAGTTAAGACTTAGTAGTAATCTAAGATTTTAAGATATGGCGACTAGAAATTGTTGTGCAATCGATTTCCTGCTTTTCTTCAAGTAAAGTGGGCATCTCTTTTTAGTTAAACTAAAACAGTAGGCACACAAAACAAGTTTTAAATTGTCAGCTATTTATTTATCATTCAGGACAGCTCTTGAAAACTAAGGGCATATGGAGTTTGGGCAGGCATGTCTTCAGGGACAACACCAATCTGAGATGTTCAAAAAAGGACAATAGTATCATAAAAGTATTCCATACGACTACTGTATCATATTCCAAGTCTTCTGAAGGCATTCAGTAGGTTTTGGTGAGAAACAGCCTGGAATTTAAGTCCTTTACCAATGAAAATCTTGATGTTTGTTATACACATTCATGAGAGAAGCTCATTCCCACAATAACTTGCTTTGTATTGTACTGTAGCAAAAACAATGAGTGTTTTCTCTATAGTGTGAATGCTCATCAGACATTTTGATTTTCACAGAAAAATTTTCACACACTAGCCGTATGGACTACTTTTATTAAACTTTTTATACATATCCACTGCATAGCAGGTCATCAGCTGGTTATCTAGAACAATAAAATAAAATAAAATAAATAAATCCATCTCTCAAAAGCAATGAATAACAAACAAAAACAGATGCACTGACTAGTGTTTCCCCAAAGTGTGGGCTTCATTAATGTGGGGTCCAATGAGTACCATCGAAAAATCATAAGTATTCATAAACTAAGCCTGTCAAAGTTTACATGATAACATATATGATTAAAATACATTTTAACACATTAACAAAGCTATGCTCAAGTTGTAAAAACTAATCAGAGAAAACAGGCATTCGTCATATTCACTAACTCACCCTCTAGAACAGGGCCTTTTTTACAGAGCCCCTTAAAGGACAGGGAGAAAATGTATTCTCTGAAATAGTTTTGCATTCCCTCGCAATAATTTTGTTCATATATTACAAAAATTAACCATGGTTTAAAAAAAAACAAAAAAAAAAAAACATAGTTAATTTATGGTTTTTGTAATAAACCACAGTTACCACCAAAATTCACCATGGTTTTACTACAGTAGCCATATTTTAGCTATTATGTTTTTTGTAAACCATATAGTAACAACACAAAACCAACAATATGGAAGTAAAATCAGTAATCAGTTTTCCTCTAGTTACATGTTGAATTTATGGTACATGTACCATGGTTTCAAAAAACATGGTTCAAATCAAAAGACCTTAAATAACCATAGTTTCATAGTAAAACTGCAGTAGCCATGACAGTAGTGAATATACCATAAATGTAATTTTTTTTTTTGGCAGAATGATTGATTATTATTCTCTGCAATTCGCCATAGTTGAGCCAAACTTGTCATATGATCATAGTGTTAGAATTTGTTTTTTACGTGTTGTTACAGTGTTTCGCCCTTGCACTGCAGTAATAGCTAAGTAAATATGTATACGCATGCACCCACACACACTCGTTTGAGTATGTTTCTTTCAGCTGTTCTCAGTAGGGCCTCCTCGATAAAGGTCATTTAATGCGGAAGTTGTCATAATTAGAAAGGCGTTTTAAGATCTAATTATGAAAGATTAAAAACACCATTTTGTGCATCAACCCATCAGGAGGTGAAAGGAATCTGGCTGCATACAGTATAAGACTCATTCCAATTTCAGAGACTCTGAGAGCTTAAAGCCTCCTAGATATCCATCTATGTCATGGAATCATTCACGAGAGAGGTTAATTAATATAGAAAGTCGGCTACAATCTCTTTCTCCCTCTCTCTTCTCCTGAAACCATTGTTTTGTAGGAATCTGAGACCGACCTAACACAATTGGATCAGTGTCTATTAGGCCTTTATTATATCAGGGGTGCTTCTTCACAAATGTACAGGGCAATTTGAAATGAATTGATTCATGCTGAGACTGGATCCCCAGACCTGCTAATGATTTCCTTTTAGCTTCCTTTACCCTTTCCTTTTAAGTGCCAACTGATGGCCCCCACCTTTTGCTGCGAGCTCATGTCCCCTCTAACAGAGCAGTCATTACTGTCAACAGTCCTGCAGTTTGAATGAAATTCTGTCATCATGAAGTCACCCTCATGTTGTTCCACATGACTTTCTTTCCTCTATGTAACACAGAATTTTAGGGTAACATTCTGCCTAACATCCTTTTTTTTTTTTTTTATTCCAAGGAAGGACATGATTTGAACAACATGAAAATTAGTTGATTACAGAATTTTTAATTTTGGGTGAACTGTCACACATTTTCAGACGGCCCTCTGATCCAAAGAGCGCAGAAGATTCATTACAAAACTAAAAAACCCTGTTTGCTGCACTTCTACACATACTTTTTGATTCTTACTGTCCATTTCAATGAAGATCATACTTCAATGAACTCATAAAGTAAAAAAAAAACTTTATATTTATATACACACACACACACACACACACACACACACACACACACACATGCACATATATATATATATTTTTTTTTTTTTTAGATATGCCAAGCCCTAATAACTTGAATGTACTGATGTGCTGTTAAAACTTCACTATTTTATGACTAAATATGAATATTTGTTTTGTTACATAATTGGTCTTAAATTCTTTTTTACATTTTGCATTAAAAAGTTTTAAAATGTTTTATATTTCATTACTTTATACATGCATACCCTGTTTTGGGCAAACTGACATAGTCTTGACTAGTTTTTTCTTTGATTTAATCTTGTCCATCTTAATAGTACCTTTGTAAACATGCTTTGTCTTGAGCATCACTTGTATGTTTCCTTGATTGACCTATTTGCAAAACTTTATAGGAAATGTTTTTTTCTCATATGTGGTGGTTAAATTGCGTTTTTAAGCAAAACTTTTAATTTATCTCTTTACAGTATGCTACCAGTCAAAAATTTGGACACACTTGACTGAATGTATGATTTTCAAGATCTTTAAGATTTTAAAGAGCTTTTGATATAAAAGCTTATGCTTAAATGCTTGCTTTTTTGTTTTGCATTTGTAAAAAAAGAAAAAAAAAAAAAAAGAAATGCAAATTGTGCCTATGTATGAATTTCTTTACTAAATTAAAATGTTGTTTTACAAATTGATTTCTGAAATGAAATAGTTGCCATGGAAAGTAACGCTGCCTGATGTCCAGCATGGGAAGTACTTCAATACTGTTTTAAAAGAGTCCCAGCTGGATACCTCATGAAGTTAGTTGAGAGAGTGCCAGTAGTGTGCAGAGTTCTAAAATAGGCAATGGCTGACTACTTCGAAGGAAATGAAATATAAGATTGTTTTGATTTGTGTAACAATTTGTTTTAGTCAATACATAATTCTCATACTTCCTTTTGGTCTTATTTCATAGTTTTGATGACTTTACTATTATTCTTAAATGTGGAAAATAGTAATAATAAAGAATGAGTAGGTGTGTCCAAACTTTTGACTGGTAGTGTTGATTCAATCTGCTCAATTTTAAATGCTATAATAAATGTTGAGGGAAAAAATCCAACTTGCAATAAGCTTGCCTGGTGATTCTATTTAGACTTAATATTGAACTTTAATCCAATTTCCAGAAGATGGAAATGAACAAAGAATCATAAGAGCTTGGCCTTAAAATTTTGGCTTCTCTAATAGGACATATATGTTTCATTCCCCCATTATATCCAAATAAGGAGAGTCAGGGCCTTGGCTTTCCATAGCCAATCAATATTCTCATGTTAAGGGCAACAACCACCTCCTCCAAATTTAAGGTGAGTGTGAGAGAAAAGTGCTCTGTTAAAAATCGGTCCGATCCAAACTCAATAACCGACATGTGCGATTTGCAAGACCTTGTCCAGTCATCATGCTCAACGGCAGGCATGTCTCCAGACATGGCCCTTAATGTTGCTCGGCCCCTATGATTGAGTTTTCACCACTTTTTAGGTAGCACCTGACACTAGATCATTCATCTCATTTGTAAAGATTATTGGTTAGAACAGGGAGCACTTTCCGTGCATTAGCAACTTTAGCCTTACAAGAAACACTAGAAAATAATGGTTGATTAACAAAGAGTATTTACTGGTATTCGGCAAAGAAACATGTGCCCACCTTTTTAATTTGAGTTAATATTTTGCTTGCCAAACCCAATGTGCCTTGTACTGACATGCAGAGATACAGCTCTCCCCCTTAAAAGCGCAATTGTGCGCTGCTACCTTATACGACAACGAGGGTGATCTATACGTCAATAAGTAGACAAGACTAAAATCTGCGCAATGTGGTTATAATTGATTGAGATGTCTGGGTGGAACTTGCATAAAGCAGCCGTGTCATCTGCAAAGAAAAGCACTTTTCTTCTCCCTGAAGAACAGACGTAACACTCTTGAAAAATAAATGGACATGGACCTCATTTGTTATCCCACTTTGATCCCATTTTCTAGAGAAGTGTTTACAAGAATGCTGTGCCCCTTCCATTCAAGTAAAAGCTAGTCTCAATCACAAAAGGAGTCGTATTTCAAGCCGGGGAGCTGTGATTTTGACCCCCTTGTCTTTATAATCTTAAATGAAACATCCCTCCACATAGTTTTTAGCTGGCAGTGACTCAATTGCGAATTTTGTTTTCTTGTAAAATGTGATTTACTGTATGTGCACCGTGCCATGGTCTGACATCATTTTTTGTGTAGCGAATAAGGAAATTGATGGTTTGTGCAATTTACGAGATGTTTATAGAGTGGGCAATATAACAATGAAAAGAGGCTGAAAATGTGTTTGTGGATCATAAAAGGCACTTATTGTGTGATTCACCAACCATACGTTTTCTAATACTCAAAACCCTCATCCGTTCAAATACATGGATACAAATTTTCACTTACGATTCATGCTCTGAAAACTTCCTAGAATGTAGTCGGATTATGAAAACGAGTATATTCTAAATTCTAAAACATTCGTCAAGGGTTCGATTATGCAAACGTTGCAATCTGCTTGTCACAATAAAGGTTCCGGATGAGTGGGTTTTATAAGCCTTCAGCCTAAATAGAGATCCAGAAATTTCCACACCTCTTGCGTAATGCCTTTACACTAAAGGTCATGCTAATGCCATGGTGGTACAGGATGAAGTTGTCTCTGATGCGTTCTGAAACAAGGTGTGACTCAGGTTGTGTTTTTAGCAGATACTCAATCATGACTTAATGAGTCCACATTTAAAAATCTGATTTAAACTTGGAAATAAGCTAAATTTATTTAAAATAATGAAATGTTTTGACAAAATGAATTATAAATATGTAAGAATCTGAACTATTTCTTGGTTAGTAATCAAATAAGCATTTGTGAAATTGACCATGTTAACTCAGATTCCATTGCTTCCATTGAAGAAGATGCTCTTTGGAGCATTTTCAAATCATGCTTGAATAACATGGATCATCAGGTTTTGCACAAACTCAGTGCCACCTCGAGTGCTTGCTGTCATTAGAGCAAAAGGAGGACATAGCAAATACTGAGTCATTCTTAAATTGTTACTTTTTCACTTCAGCTTTTCACTCAATTCGTTATGCTGATAATTTTCAATCAGAAAAATGTAAAACAGAGGCATTTTCACAAGACATTTGAAACACACTGTATTATAAGACAAATGCAACCTGTCCGCTAGGTTATTTCAATTATCGTAATCATAATCTCATGCTGTTCCCTAAACTGGCAATGCCCCCCTTTTCATCTTCCTTATTCTGCCAACAAAGTCAAAGTTCCTCCCCATAAATTTAAGCTGAAATCAATATGATGCGTTTTTGAAAGGAAAACTAGGTCCCGACTCGCTCTGTCTTAATTTGTCACCACAGTATTATATACGGTTGCTTGGCCGGCCGACTATTACACATTCTTCTCAGTCTATTTTCAAAATGCAATACTTTTGGATTGAAACAAGTCTTTAGTATATGCAATGCATTACCCAAAACGGATTACCACAGACAGCACGCTCAATCACTTTTTATCTTTTGCCGCTTAAAGAAAAAGAACAGTAATCAAAACCTTTCAACCTATTAGAGGGATGACTTTTACAATTGAATCACAGGGACCACAGGTGCGATAACGAGGCAGCTCGGCTTTATCCTTGAGTGTGCGTTTCCCCCCTATCTCCAGATGTTATTTCATGTTTATCTGTTCTTTAAAAGCACCACTTCAGAGTCTGCACTTCAAATTCATGCTATAATGGTGTTTGAGCAAGAGACTTTTTTTAATTCTAAGGCAAGCAAGCTAAAGTGGCAGAGCAAGGTGCATCTCGAAGGGAAACACAATGGAATCGATGAGAATGGCGCTGCACTTCCAACTACACGTGTTCTGGGGATATTTAATTTTCTAGTGCATTAACACTCAGTCATTACAACACGCAGCTAGGTTATTTGATCATAATGCATTTTCTTCTTTAAGAATTGCTGAAATTTTTAGCCAGGTATTCTGCAGTTATTAGATACAGATGGGCACTTCAACATTAAGTATAGATTTTCAGTCCCTGCTCACTTAAGGCCAGGAGTTTGACTTAAAGAGGATAATGGCAAATTAAACTCCATACCCCATTTGTTCAGCAAACCTTGATGGGATAATTTTATAACTGCTG
The DNA here is from genome assembly GCF_019703515.2 of Myxocyprinus asiaticus. Lineage (NCBI taxonomy): Eukaryota > Metazoa > Chordata > Actinopteri > Cypriniformes > Catostomidae > Myxocyprinus > Myxocyprinus asiaticus. The sequence goes on from NC_059371.1 coordinate 27,262,420, forward strand.
ATTCACTCATTTCCTAGATTTATCTCTAAAGTGGTTTGGTGGTCTGGCCTCTATATACTTATTGGGAGAGGGAAGTTTTTTTTTTAAGAGTTCCTGTAGATGGCTGATGAAATACCATAGAGAGTTGGAAATGTACAATAATTCATCTGCCTTGCAAGAATTGTTCAGTCTTTCTCTCATTTACAATGAAGTTTTTTTTCTTTCTTAAAGCCGAGAAGGTAATTTACTGATGAGTCGCTATAGCTCATTTCACACTAATTTAAGTCTTTATTTTTTCCCTTCACAGATTGCCACGGCAGTGAGGTTTTTACAAAACCAGAAAGTTCGTCAGAGTCCATTAACAACCAGAAAAGCTTTCTTGAAGAAAAAAGGTGAGTTTTATCAGTATGCTCTTGAACCTGCTGTGCAATAAAATGTAACCATTTTAAAGCCTGAAAAGGATACTTCTCAGTTCTCAGACTTTAACCTTAAAGGAATATTCTGGACTAAATGTCAGTTAAGCTCTATTGATAGCATCTGTGGCCTGCTGTTGAATACCACATACAATAATTTTGAAGTGACAAAAAAAAATTGTTGACAGTTTGCACCTACAATGGAAGTCTATGGGGCAAGTATACAAGCAAACGGTTGCCCCATAGACTTCCACTGAAAGTGCATTTCTGTAACTTGCATTTTACACAGAATATTCCTTTAAAGTGCAATGATTTAGGATACTGTAGCTCAACTAATGAAATTAAGTTATACATTTCTTAAACAATTTAAACATCATTTGAATGGCTAGAATCAGCTTAATCAAGAAACTGGTTTTAAAATATTTTTCATTTTAAAGACACCTTAATTTTGGGGATGAAACAGCATGAAGTCCTGTGGACTTTGGTCCATGATTTTCACAGGATGAGGTAATTTGCTTTTAAGGGTTAAAGGTCGAGGCCATTGTTGCATACCCTGGAGGGTCAGGTAGGGGTCGATTAGACTGCAAAGCGCTTGATCCCAGCTGTGTGGATAAATGACCTATCAGTTGGGACGCTTCTTTGGGATCCAGAAAATTAATATTGACAAACCCTCCTGCACTTTCAATGGAATTGTCAATTATGCTACCTCCCAGCATTTTAAAGCTTTTACTTAATTTAGATGTTATCATAAATATTAAAGCGCTGGAATGCATCGGAACGTTTTATCGACCAGAGAAGTAACATGTTGTGAGCATACATATGCATTCACTCTAAATTCAGAGCAGTTTAGGTATCAATCGATATGTGTGTTTGATGCATAACCCTTAACTATCACTCCTATAGCACAAACCCCTTTCAGATCAGATCACCAGGCCAAGTCTGTGCTGTATAGAAATCAATTCTTACACTGTATTTTGATATTTTTCAAGATTTTTGTTTTCTCTTTGAAAATGACATTGTGATGTTTCATTGAATCACTTTGGGTGGTGGCAGTGATGGAAACGGAGAAGAGTCTCACTTTACGGCTTATTTGAGTGTTTTGCAAGCAGGTCTTAAAACTTTTAAATCAGTCACATAAAATGATGATATCTTCAGCGCTGAAATGCATATAATTTTTTAGAATAAAATATAGTCACAAAGGTCAGATTAGTCTTATCGTGATTACAGTTGAGTTTAGCAAGGTCAGCATTGTCCTTTATAACTCGATAACTCATCTGTCCCTGCAGTATTGATAATTGTAAATCTTAGCCTGGTGTTACAGCACAGCTCTGCTCATCTAACATAATCTTTTTTTCCCTTAAAATGGAATTTGTTCTGTAGGGACTCATTAAAGGAATAATTCACCCAAAAATGCAAATTGTCATGTTGTTCCAAATCTGTATGACTTTCTTCGGTAAAATACAAAGTGTGATTTTTTTTTTTTTTTTTTTTTTTTTTTTTTTTAATAAGAATCTCCCAGCCTCTCTCTTCCATATAATGAAAGTGATTCAGGCTGTTGCTATCAAGCCCCAGAAATGACAAAAAAGCACCATCAAAGTGGTAACGAATTTAAAATTGGGTGTGTTCTTCACACACAGCTATAATATAATATGAATCCATTTATGATACTTTTATGGTGCTTTTTTGATGTTTTTGAAAACGTCCATGAAAGAAATCAAATCATACAGGTTTAGAACTACATGAGAATAAGTAAATAAATAAAGAATTTAAATTTTTGGGTGAATTATTCCTTTATTGATGGAAGCAGGTGGATTTGGGCTTTCTTGATGCTAGTAGTGAGCAAAGAAAAGTGAACCTAATAGCTTCATGACTGGTATCAGTAACCAGAGACAAAATCTATAGTTGCCGGATGCTGTTGTTCACATCAGTGGCTTATTATGGCTTCTCAATATCTTTAGCATTTTCTTTGGTCAGTACTTCTTGTTAGGAGCAGTTTGGCTTCATTTGTCATTCACAGTTGGCTTATGTGGCTTAATATGTATGTTTATAATGAAATGTGGCGCTTTGAATGTTTACTTTTGAAATTGTATCAAGTTTCAGTTATTCTCAGGCTATGAGCGATCTGCATTATATTTGCATTTTATAACAAGCATATTTAAAGCAGTTCAAATGCTTTTCTCCAAGGGGTGTATTGGTGCATCAAATATTAATATGCTGCCGTGGCACTGTTTCATGATAGGTCAACCCCCCACTGCCTACTGAAGTCAGTAGTGTTCAGTGGATCCCAGTAATCCTCATCAATAAGATTTAATATCATTTTAAATGTATATATATATATATTTATTATTATTTATTGTTTATCTGACATACAGTGGGATCAAAAGTCTGAGACCACCAGTGAAATGTAATAAGTATTTAATAAAAAAAATATATATATTAAAAATAATGTTTTTCATTAAAAATGTATCAGGTTAAAATATAAGTGAAAAGTTAAATTAAAAAATGAATGACTAATTAATGTCAAAATTTGTCATTATTTGATATGTTCTGCTTTTCCTTTATTGACGGCAAGCACTAGAGCTGGCATGGACTTTACAAGTTTGTGCAGAACCTGATCCATGTTATTCCCGCTTGATTTAAAATTTTTCCAAAAAGCATCTTGTGCGCTTCAATGGAAGCAAAGAAATCTGACTTTTTGTAGAAAGGAGTTTACATTGTCAATGTCACAAATTTACTATTTTATATTCTGAAGAATTTTATATGTTTATTATTTGTTTTAAATCATATCATTTCTTTGTTTTAAAATTTTCAAGGTTTAGAGGAAGGGGAAAAAAGTCCCACATTTTCAATGTGCTCTCGACTTTTGGACCACGACCCCATATGAATTCTCTTATGAATTGTGTGCGCGTCTATATGTATGTATTTTTTTATATTTTATATTTTTATATGTATTTAGATTGACTTTGACCTCTCTGAATGACAGAGCCAGATTCTAATGGAGAACACAGTGAACCCTGGACTATCATGGCAATGTGCCCCTAGGGTGTGTTTGAGCATCAATAGATCTATAGCTGGAAGACTCTGCCTCGTGGTATTGCTATTCTAATTTGATGTTGTATTTTTTATGCGGACATTTGGAGATCTTTGAAAGAGGACACTATTTCCAGGTCACTAGCCTATTAATTACCGATCCCTGCAACCGAGAGGTTATTGATAGAACAGTAAGCACATAGCTGTTTACAGACACAGCAGACGAGTTATCATCAATGCTTCAACTTTCATTTTTTTCTTTTTCTCACTGGCTCATGTAATTTTGGAGGGTAGGACGCAGCTGCTTACACCCCGAGGACAACTTTGCTCTGATATTGCAGCTTGTCACATTGTTATGAAAATATGCTAAACATTGGAATAGACAATTATTCAATATTCTCTCAATGGATGTTCCTAATGGGACGATCAGACTATCAATCAAATGGCTTAATTAACCCAATATGATTTAGGAATGATTTGTGTGTACTTCTTACCATTAGTAATGTCTGTCATTAAAGTAAACACACAAGCCCGTTTGCAACCCATTTTACTTCTCTAATGTGTCCTCTCTGAGAGACATCAGCAGAAAGAAAAGCCATTTCAGAGGAAGAAGAAATGTTTACGCTTTGATAAAAGATTATTAAGATGAAATATTGATTTGCATAAAGCACACTAATGAATCGTTCACAATAACACCAGAAACATCTAAAAAAGACTCAGTTTGGATTTCATGTTGAACACTCTAAAGAACATTGTAAGAACTGATTTTGGATTGGAGTCACAATGACCCTCGTGTTTTAATTATGGATGGCAATCAGCAACCTTTTGTCTAAGAGTTAAAGGTTTTTCTTTTTGACTGGTCCCTCAAATGGTAAAGAGTGTCGGCTTTAAAGTGAGCTGTCTGTAAATTTGGATGCGCTGGAAAATCATCTTGTGTCAGCACCGAGCCATTTCTACTGAGCCTCACCTTCAACAATGTAATTATGTCACAATGTTGTATCACTCTGAAAGCAACTCGTGCAATTTGAAGGTTAGGAGGGAGACTAATCTAGAAGCAAAGTGCTGAGTAATCTTAAGCCAATTTCTTTTTTTATTAAATTTCTCCTGAAATTTACCATTTTCCCAGAGCCCTGCTGAGCTCACAGAAGCAATTTTAACACGCTGTTCCGTATGTTGTTCCTGCAGTGTTTTCTGCACCATTCCTGGAGTTTGCTTTAAACATTCATTTGATTGACGTTGTTCATTCTAAGCCATGCCTTAAACACTGTAGCCAAAATGATGGATCAGTAGTTACGAAGGTGACCTTTAAAGGTGGAATAAGTCATTTTAATCCAATACACTTTTTGTCAAATTCCACAAATATCTCTTCATGGTCCACTAGCTGTCCATTCTGTGTGTGCACTGAAAAAAAAAATCTGGTGTTTGTACACAGCCCTGGCTCTGTAAATGGGAAAATAAACAAAGTGGATCGCACCGATCCACAAAACACTTTTCCAGCTTGCGTGAATTTGGGGGCGGAACTTCTGAAGCAGCACTGAAGGGAGGGGTGTGTTTGTTTGGCTGTTGAGTTCAAATATCAACAGACTTTCTCAGGAGTGGCTTACTCCACCTTTAATTCTCAATGTTTATGGCTTATATAGATTAATAAGGGTTAAGCAAAGGTTGTTGTAATAATTAAATACAAATTTAAACCTGGAACAAATTCTACAGTATTAATTGTTGATGTTCTGGAACAAATTCTACAATATATTATTTGTTGATTTCTAAATATGGCATATTTTTGTCTTTAATCCACAGCATAGTTTTGTACACCGATGAATCAGTTACATATTCTAAGGAGCAGGGATTGTAAAATTCAGTTTGATTAGATGGGATTTTTAATGATAGCTCCATTTTACAAAAATAAACAAATTATCTAGCCAATGAGAAATGCTATAAAGCATTGGTTCTCAACTGGTGGGTCGTGTTCTGAAAGGTCATGAACAGCACAAAAAAAATTCTAAATGCAAATAATAAAATTCAGAGTTAGGACAGCAAAAAAATTAAAAAATTGTTTGTTAAGGGTCAAATTAGGCAGATGCCAACTGTCACGTGTGGTTTAAGGAAGGACCCAAATGCAGAGAGAAGGAAATGATAATTGTCTTTATTGAAACGCTGAGCAATGCAAAAATGGAATGAAGACTGTAGAACTGGCATGAGAGATGGGAAGGTTGACAGATGAGTGATGGCAGATAGCTTGAGACACCTGGGCTGAGAATGGCAGAGATGGGTAACAACGGCAGTGAGGTGAGTAAACCACAGACGTAACAACAGTTCAGTGATCAATAGTCCTGGAGATAATCCACAGAGCAATAAATCCAAAGGGGAAATCCTCACTGGAAAAACTGGGAAAGAACACAAAACAAGACTGACTAGATGGCAAGACTGCAACGAAATAACAATGAATCAATCAGGCAACTAGTCGTTACACACAAGGGAGAATATATACACGTGGTAAAGAGAAACAGGTGGGGGTGACTGCCTCATGAGCGGTGCGAATGAGCATCTCGTAGGAAATGCTAATTGTTCCGTCCACATGGCAAGGGAAAACACACGAGGGAAAACGAAAACACACTGAAAGAACCCGGTGGACCAACCAGAACCGTGACACCAACTTGAACTAGTTGCGTGACATGCTCTTATCATAGAAAATCATGAATAAATCTATGCAAGATAAAAGAAAGTATGACTACAGGATTGTGCCAATTACACCGTGTTAATAATTGAACATAGTGTTGGGCCTATGCAGTACATGGTCCTATTAAAGGGATAGTTCACCCAAAAATGTAAATTCTCTCATTATTTACTCACCCTCGTGATATCCCAGGAGTGTATGACTTTCTTTCTTCACCATGACACATTTGAAGAAAAATAGAAAAATATCTCAGCTAAGTTGATGGTGATTTGACTTTTGAAGCTCCAAAAATCACAAAGTCAGCATAAACCTCATCGATACGACTCCAGCGGTTAAATTAATGTCTCCTAAAGTGATACGATTGCTTTAGGTGCAAACAAAGATCAATATTTAAGTACGTTTTAACTCTAAATCATCGCTTCCGGCAAGCTTCACAAGAGGGTGAAGTTCACGCTGTCTCTTGTGTGACGTAGTACTGTTGCCATGATACGGACGTAATCTCACGTTCTCCTCTCGGTTGAGACATCCAGGATAAGCACACAAACGCACCACTGTGAGTAAAGAAACAGATAAATACAGATCTAAACCAAAACCAACGAAGCTTCTGTACAGCGTTCCTCCTAATCTCTTGTAAATAGCACTGCTGTTCCGGCTGTGACGCACGTGCCTCAATTCTCGCGTGTCACGTGCCAACGCAATAACGTCACATGTGCGTACCGCTTCTTACAAGAAGCATGATTTAGAGTTAAAAAAGTATTTGCATATTGATCTTTTTTGCACCAAAAGTGATTGTGTTGCTTTAGAAGACATTAATTTAACAGCTGGACTGGAAAAAATCTGTTTTTGGAGCTTCAAAAATCGAATCACCATCCACTTGCATTTTAAGGATCTATAGAGCTAAGATATTTTTCTAATTTTCTTCAAATGTGTTCTGGTGAAGAAAGAAAGTCATACACACCTGGGATATCATGAGGGTGAGTAAATAATGTGAGAATTTTCATTTTTAGGTGAACTATCCCTTTAATACATTTTAGTGTTCCATTTGCAGAAAAAAAAATAAAAAAATTGTACGATAAATAATTGTGAAACTGTGTTGGGTCGCCACTTGGTGTCCAACATAAAATCTTGAATCCTGAAGCAAAACCAGTTGAGAACCACTGCTAGAAGGTACTATTATAGGGTTCGATGATCTGTCTGGCATGATGTGTGAAACATTCTGGACATTGCAAAAATCCTAATTACCACCTATATCTTCCACTGTCCCAATCCTGATCAACCCCTATAACCCCCTGCAAATCACTCATCTCCCTCAAAATAAAAAAGACACCAAAATATATGTCCTTTCTAATTTGTAATACAGTTTAATGGCATATTTATGTAAATATTTCCTAGATTTGCTCTTTATTAATGGCGAGAAATGTCAAAGCCCACATAAAATAAAACAATACCATCTCTTGGCGGAGTGGGGGAGTTAAATTGGATTCCTCCAGCAAGCAGCCATAGTGGCGGGCAGCTGATGAAGGGGAAAATAGGAAGCACTTTGATTACATGTTGCAGCATCTTTACACAACAATCTCTCCTACACGTATTAGCATGCCGTTACACACTAATCCGCAGAGAAGGATACTTACGTTATTTCCTCCTCTCTCTCAGTCTCTCTCTCTTTTCAAGGGGAATGTGATTGGTTTCGGTAAGCATTCAGAGATATGTGCTAATGTTTTCTAAGCAGCTCATTTTACAGTGTAAATTGTGGATTGCAAATTTGCAGGCACACCCCACATCATTGCATCACTCTTTGATCTGACTTTCTAAATGTGGGTGTATATATTGTTAATATTTATGCTAACTTTAGAGGTAGTTTAAGGGAGCAGCATGTAATCGCTGGCCTTAAAGCTGTGGTGCATTATTTTAACCACAAATCCCCAAATTACTGTCATTTATTGAGACGGATCTATGAATAAGGATTTCTGAGCTTGTTTTTGAGATAGCGATGTCTTAAACTGTATTTTTGTGTTTTGATTTTCACAAATGTGTCTTATTTTGAATGTAGTTTTTCCCAACCTACAGCATTTTTTTTTTAACCAGACAGAATAGTACAGTTTAACAGATGCACTTATTCATACATTGTTCACTTTCTTTTGCCATTTCTGTGTATTAGAATTTAAGAATAAGATTATTTTTTCATATTGAAGCTTAGATTAGCTTTATAAAACTATGGAAAAAGCCTTCACACCAGTGTTTTGTGCTGAATTTCAGCTGAATTTACACGGCAAATAATTAATGAGTGCATTTATGCTTAATAAACTGACAATGTGTGTGGTCATGGAAAGACCTTAAACGGTTTTCCTTTATCGGGGTAAGGTCATAAACAGTTTAAGTATAAACCAAACTGCACACCTAGATTTTTTTAAGCCCATTATTCTGATTTTGTTTTGTATGTAAACTAGAGGTTGAATATTCACTGGCCTCACAATTCGATTCGATTACGACGATTTGATTATAAACAGATTCTCGATGCGTCTCGATGCATCACAATGCATCTTGTCATCCATTTTCTTTTATTTTTTTGTTCAGTTTCTTCAATTTCTTTTATATTCTCTATTTTTTCCCATTCAGCCTTTTATTTAACAGCTTGTTTTCAAAAATCAGAATGAGTCACATAACATAAACTGGCCTTTTACATTCAGTATGAGCTGTGAACAAAACATGGAATATCCACAAGATTAAATAAACAGATCTGTAGTTTAAAAGAGTATCAAAATTTTTCAGTTTCTTTCTTTAGAACCTTATAAAAAAATCTCTTAAAAGCACAAGAAAAAAAAAACATTGGTTCTTTATCAAAACACACTGAATAGGCTACTATTACATACTTCAACTGATTACATATAGCCTATATTTTCTGTTTAAAGCATTGTTAATCATTTAATAGTATTTAATTATTATTTCAAATTAATCCATGCCATGCCTATTCATTATAATTTTGAACCACAAAGCTGGAAGTTGTTGGTCCAGGATGTAAGATATATCTCTGTGAGAGTGCAGCTGTCAGCTTCTCCTCTCCTCACCTGCACAGGTGATGGTAGCAGTTTAAATGGTGCGGTTGGTGCTTCAGAAATTTATCAAGCATCTTATATGCACTTTTTCATCTGTTTTCTCTGTGAGTAGATCACACGACCCTGTTGCAAATGCTATGATGGATTTCAAACCCTTATCAGCATGTGTGCACACTGTCCTGACAAGCGAGTGACCAGCAATAAGCAAAAGCCAATGAAATGGAGAGCACGCAAGAGTAGAGAAGGGCATAGAAAAAAAAAGAATTAAATGAAAACATCACCCACATCTCACGAACCGCTGCCTCATAATTATTTTCTGCTGTGTTTTCCCCCGTTCTGTGCAAATCAGTGCAATAACAGGTGCAAGCTCGTCTTTCATGTTGTTTGTTGGCATGTTATCATGAATAAACTCTGCCGTTGTTATGTGCGTGAGTTTGTGAGAATTTTGAGATCGTAGTTTCATTTGGGCACAAATGGTCATGTGTTTGATACATCTAGTCTGCAAACAGTCGTGTTTGTGTGCTTGACTTTAGTGTATGCTCTTAACGCGTATCTTTGTTTCTGTGTCTGTGTCTGTGCGCGCCACTGTGCTCCATCGGTTTAAACTAAACTCAGAATCGATTCTGATTCTTTTGAGAATCGATTCAGAATCGTTTAAGAAAGAATCGTGATGCATCACTGAAACTATTTTTCCCCCCACCTCTAATGTAAACACCTTTACCGGCCTTCTTACTGGCTTATCCAATGGGTGCAAGTGTTGTTTTTATTCTTTTTACTTTAAAAGCAGAGAATAATCTGATTATTTCAGATCTCATGTAAACACAGTTTTTTGGCGTTGTCATTTTATATACAGTATATATATATTTATCCTGCGTTGTCTGATACATGAACGAATAGACTGCATGTATTTCTGTTGAGTTGTCCTTGCTGGATGCACACAATGATAAAGATACAGTGCAGCCAGTGTTGTCGGGTTTATAAAGGAATGACTCATATAAGCCATTTTTTTTAATAAATAAGCCAAAGAGACTTACAAATCAGTCTCGAAGTAATGAGTTATCGTTTTGACAACATCAATACACGGGAAGTCGCCACGTTGCTTCCGAATTTTCTAGTACTTTGGCATCAACCCCATCTTGCTGAGTTATTGACAAGCGGCATCTCCCATCAGACACTTTCAAATGTGTTTACCTTTTCCTGTGGCGCGACTGGAAGCGTGTTGCTTCAGCAGCATGAGAGACTGCGGTTCTCGTCCCACGTTGAAACAAAGAATAATACATGCATATAATATCGCATAATGACTAGCGACTGTGATTCAGAGGTTCAATTGTCCCTCTACGATGACATTTTTACTCCATTGACAGTTAGGTTTAGAGTTAGGGTTTGGGGGTTAAGAACATATGCATTCCTCTTCACTGTACTACATCCTTTACCGCTAAAGACAACTTGCTTTAAAACTCGCTTTTGGCGCCCCTCTCTGGGCATTTTACCTGGAAACTGCAGTTCACACATGCCCTTACACTGAAAAACACTTCCCGCTTGAGACTGAGTTTAGCTAAAAAAAAAAAAAAAGTCAACCTTCTGTTTTCACTGTGAAATCAGTCTATGTTTCTAATCCGTCTAACGACTCACTTGATTGCAAGTCATTACTAGTCATCTCCAACTCGTAAATCACAGAGAAATGTGACTGGTTGCTTACATGACAGCGTGTGGTTAAACATACACCTTCGCAACAGATTTTTGTTGTAATGGTATTTTAATTATATTAAAAAAATACAATACATTGATTACAAGTTTATCCTCTTTATACCAGTCCTATCAGAAACTTCACAGTATTTATTTAAAGGACTTCATACATAAACTTTGTACATATGTACGCTAGTATGATACTAGCTCCAAGCTGCTGAACTCAGTGTCTGTATCTCTGACCTCACAAGTGTTCTTTTGCAGTCATTTCATTATGCTCAAAGGGCCATGAGGGACACTATAGTGCACTGCAGGTATAATACTGCTCATGCTATGAAGGTAAGATATGGTTCATCATCCCAGATATTAATAGGAAAGTGTTTGCAAGTAAGGTGATGCTACTCACCTCTTGGACATGAATGGCAATGACCAAGGCCTGCATAGAAGACAAAGGGATTGATGTGGTTATAAATTACTCCACGGCGCCACCTAGGCCTGTCCCTTTCCACTTTGTCATGGGCAGAAGGCAATAAAGCAGGAAAATGAGAACAGAGTCCTCTTTTTTTTTTTTTTTAATACATAAATGAATACTCTATGAGAGCGGTCATTATTTAGGGCATGCAATCATGTGGGACATGTACTTGACATGTGAAATCTCACCACAAGTTGCTCTCAGGCTCTTTATAACCCAGTGACCTCCATTTGTTTATGACCCTTAGTAGTTTTTTTTTTTTTTTCAGTCTGATATTCTAATTTGACGTAGACCTGGGTGATGTAGCTAAACAGATTATGTATTGAGTTTTTTTCAGTGTTTTAACAATATTCAATATGTATCTTGATATTTATGCATTTGTTCTGAAATGGGGCTTAAAAATGGCTTTTTCAAATAAAGGAAACAAACAAAATTCTATTATATTATTTTCTATTCTGTTTTATTCAGTTCAGTTCTGTTCTGTTCTGTTCTATTCTTAAAATCTAGCTAAAAATAATTAAGACATGTTTTCCACTTTCCACATTTTTTTCTTAAAATGAATACAAGGATGAATTATATTTCAAAATTGTTTACTTAGTTACGGCAATATGTTAATACAAATAATGAACAGCATTTCCGAGTGATAATGCAAATGAATCATTGAATCAGAGTTATTAGTCAGTTCATTCAAACAGATAGTTTGAGCTGATTTACTGCAATCAATAAAAACTATTTTAACAGTATTTTGGCACCCAGTTTAAATCAGAGACCCTATTAAAACATCTCTGTCTTAATGCTCTCATACTCAAGAAAGGATCGCAAAACTAATCTAATGGCACATCCTTAGGAAGCTTAATGACCAAATAAAAAACACATTCAGTTATCCAAATATTCACGATGTTGCTTAATCGGCGGCAAAATCATTGAAAATATATTGTGAATTTTCCATTTATCAACCAGCTCTAAAGTAATATTCACCAACCAAAATATCATTCAGGCCCTGTTGCTCTACTAAAAAAAATAGTAGTTACCTTTAACAGCCAAAATATCGCAGTAAGCAATTTTCTAATTGTCCCTGTGAGTTTGTTCTTTACTATGAAGTTCACAAGTGCCGAAATTGGAGAACTGCACTTTATGACTCGATGAGTCGCCTCATCACTCTTTAAAAAAAGAGCAAAAGAAAAAAACATCTTGAAAATAAGAGCCCAGAAAATAGAGCCATAAATAATATGGAGAGCAATGGGTTTTCCTTTAAATAAATACCGATCAGGTTTATGTTGAAAGACAATAGAAAACGTAGCCCAGATATGCAGTTTACAGTATTTATAGCTGTAATATCGCTGTGCCACCACCGTAATTTCATGCCCCAGTGAGAATGGCAAGGTCACAGCAAATGCTTCGGCTGAGCATCTGCTAATATGGTGACTCATAAACAAGCTGTGCGTGTATCAGGTGCACCAAATAATACAGTATAATGAAATACAGAATAGCTTTCCATTATTGTTTTTTTTTTTATTTTATTTATTTATTTATTTATTTTACGGTGTTGTCATTAGATGTAATTTATGTGTTAAAAAAATTCATCTACCGGCAGGTCGATCTGAAATGGGGGTCTGAGGGGTCATTCCACAGGTTTTGGAAACCATAATACATTTTGCATTTCCTTTTTGTGTCCTTTTCCTTTTATATGTAAAATTCACTCTTGTTGTCCTTCTTTTAAATTGGATCTCAAAGGTCTTTCATTTGTCATCCCATTTTCTTTGTAATAAAGACATCAGAGGAAACAAAACAGCTGAGTGAGTCCAAAAACCCATAAGAAAAGCAAATGTTAATTAATTTACATGCATCTTATTTTAATGCATGGCAGCCCCCTTTGTAGTTGGGTGAGGGGGTGCTATTTAAACATTCAAATGATATTGCAAATATGTACATATTTGTTTATTACATCCATAGAAAACGACACATTCGTTCTAAGGTGAACCTAGTAAAACGTGAACTTCCAGGGAGCGTCTTTTCCACTAGGTGAGCGGGAGTAAATGATAGGGGGGGCGCTAAGTGGCATTCAATAGTCTGCCACCATGCAGTCTGGTGTGGTCAGATGAATAGGGAGTCCTGGGACACATTATAGCTTATTGGACAGTACAGACTGACTGCACCAGCTCAGCACATGGCCGTGGCTGCTTCCTGGCACTTTGAATGCCATGCAGGACAGGATGACCAATATTTGCCTTCAATTATTCAAGATTGTTCAGGGCCATTTCAGCCCCCATTTCAGAAACTTAACTTTGACCTTAACCTCGAGATTTCTGCAAGAGAGATAAAACTGAGGATATGGCCATTTTAATGTAAATGGTGGAGGTATACATTTTGTTAATATAATTTTTTGACAGTAAAGGGAAATATGGTTATATCTAACATCTAAGCCATAAATTCTGGATATTACACAGTTTTTTGTTGCTGTGTCCTCCTGCTACCTCAAGTGGAAAGTTGTGCTGTTTGCACAATTTAGAGATGCTGTTAAATAATTTCTATCAAATAACCTTCATAAAATTGACAATTCATAATCAATTCTGATTTACATATTTAAAGCTGTTGATAAAAAGCAGATAAACGTACATGTGTGACCGCACATTCTGTATTGAAGTACCAAGTTGCTACATTACTTGGCAAACGCATACAGCCTGCAGTTAGGCTAATGAGCTATATTACTTGGTGGGAGAATTGTTTATTCTAATTCTTCTAATTATTAAGTCTTTACTGAACATTGGTGTCTTTTAACATATTTCTGTTGCCATCATTTAATAAAAGCAAAAAAACACTTGAGGCTGTGTGTTACAGTGATTTTACCCTGTTTAAGGAGGTTAAGGCCTCTTGTGGCTTATTGCTTCATAAACTTCTGGTTAAGGTTGCAACAATATAAAAATGTTGGCCTAAAGCCAGCAATTTTTTATGTTACGGCCCATAATTGTCATTATTATACTGTAAATCTTGTATTGCCAGTAAAAAAAAAAGAAAAGAAACATTTAGAAAATCTTAGATGCTATTCTGCTCACTGCAATTGTACAGAGTGGTTATCTGAGTTACCGTTGACTTTCTGTCAGCTCGAACCAGTCTGGCCATTCTCCGTTGACATCTCACATCAGCAAGACATTTCCATCTGCAGAACTGCTGCTCACTGGACGTTTTTTTTGTTTTTGCCACCAAAACCATTCTGATGGTTGATGTGAACATTAACTGAAGCTCCTGACCCATATCTGAATAATTTTATGCATTGCACTACTGCCACACGATTGGCTGATTAGCTAATCGCATGAAAAACTAGGTGTATAGGTGTACCTTATAAAGTGGTCACTGCCTTGTCTTATGCTGGTACTCTATGTGCTGTTGTATTGTTTTGCTGTATTGTTAATGTGGTTCTATGAACTGTTCTATGATATCATACCCAACTGACAGCAGACAGGGCTGAACAGGCTCGGGCTCTGTTCTCTGCCAAGCTTCCAGCTCTCTCTGCTCTATTTAAGCACATGTGGCACTGGCATTTGCCACATTTATGATGTGTGTATTACAGCGCAAAAACGGCTTGCTGTCTGCTCTTTAAACAGCTCAATTTGGAGCAAAGCTCAGCCTTTTGGCTCCCTGGCAGGCAGCCGTGCTGTATGAAAGCATGTGGAATAGAGTAGAGAAATGCCCAAGGGGATATCTCTAGTAAACAGAGAGAGAGAGAGAGAGAGAGCGAGAGAGAGAGAAAGAGACTAAATACACAATGACAGACATGACACACTCCAGTACAGTGTGGACAAACAAAGGTCAGAGTGAGTGTGTGTGTTGTAAGATACAGTAGATTTATTCAATTGATACGTGTAACTTGCAGTTTAATAGAAACTTGGGCCTTTCTAAACCATTGGCTCTAAATAGGGATGTTAAAGCATTTGGATTTTATGTGCCAATTGTAGAGGAAGCCTATAATGTTTTCCTTTTTTTATGTCTTCAGTAAATGTCAGAGCACAAGTACATTTGACTAACAGGCTTTTTCCGCTTCTGTCTGGCTTGTTAGCTTGTGTAGGCCCACATCAAGTTGCTTAACAATAATGACAAGATATAGACCAATGACTGTGTGCAGTGTTAGAAATAAAGCTTCTTTTTTCCACAAAAGTAAATATTAATATTAGATTTTTTTTTTCCCCCCTCTCCTGTCATTTTCCATCTGGGACCTCTATGCAATTTAATCACCACTAAAATCATTAAAAAAGATCTGAAGATTAAATTATATTGGCATTTGCAAAATTATGTAATACATTTACATTACAATGAAGAAATTAAAATAATGCGTTTTATCTGTCTGGGGCTTCGCTGAGTTCTACCTGGGGAAATATAGCAGCAGGAAATGGACAGGCTCTGTTCTGGAGATCTGACTATAATGGAGAGGAGCTCAGAGCTTTGGACCTCCAGAGCTGCTCCTCTTGGCGATGTCTGCTGCCTATAGTACTATTAACCCAGTTTTCCTAGAGTTTTAGTGACTAAAGTTATTTGCAAGTTGCTTAGGACAGGCAAGTACACAATGTCAAAGCAGTCTGCTTTTATAGTGCCCTTCCACTTTTTTAGCAGCATTGGTTCTGGAAGTATTTTTACCGTTAAATTTCTCCTTAGGCATTTCAAAAAATCCTTCAATACAGAGTTCTAAGCCAAACCAATGAGCTCTGAGATTAATGACTATTTACAATTGTATATATATAAGGCAATAGAACAAGACTAGTCTTAAAATGTGTTTTATTTTTGGTAATATTTTTGGGGGATTTCAGTTCCACCATATGTTGCGAAAGTAAAGAAATTAAAAACAACGTCATGATATAAAACTATTCATGTATATGTGTTGAAATAAGTATATAAACAATAGATTTTAACTAATTTATTGCAAAATTAGAAGCTTGAGAATGTGGAAAAGCCGAATCGATTACGTCATTTGCTGTGCTACATGGGAGATCTTTTGGCACAGTTCACGTTTTCATGATTATGTTTTTGCACAATTATGCTGAATCATATACAGTTATTTTGACAGCATCAATTGACAACATCTGAGCTATGTGCTTTGTTTAGGTATGTGTTTTGTTGAAAGTTTTGTAAGTTATCATTAAAAATAATTTCTCTATGGAGAGAATTAATGTGATTTTTACTTCCGGAACACGACTGTTACACTATATGGTGTAACGAGAGCCAGCTGGTATGTGATAGCAGTGCAGTATGTGTAAATCTCTCTCCCTGGCCTCAAGAGTCGCACTAGCGACTGACGCTAGAGGCTGTAGCCTTTAGCCTCCTCGTTAGCACGCCCACCTCCCATGCTGGCTAACGCCGGTTTGAATTCCTCTCAGAGCGCGGTGAACAGGACTGGTTACAGTGGTGCCGTGACCCAGATGGGAGTGAAGTTTAGGGGGGTGAGTGTAACAGGAGCTAGCTGGTACGTGATAGCTGTGCAGTGTGTGTAAACCTCACTCCCCTAGCCTCAAGAGGCACAGTAGAGACTGACGCTAGAGGCTGTAGCCTTTAACCTCCTGGTTAGTGTGCCTGCCTGCCTCCCATGCCAGCTGACGTTGGTTCGAATCTCGCTTGGAGCGGGTCGAACAGGAGCAGTTACAATAGTACCAGAGTCACTAAAACCATAATCCTAATTTGTTTCTCGTAATTTCTGAAGTTTTCTGCGTGTGTTTGATGATATTCCCCATTCCCTCCATTCAGGTCTGACTGATGAGGAGGTGGAATTGGCCATCAAGCGTTCCGGCAGTACAGAGGATTCGCTGGATCTCAGTGTTCCAGGGCCCCCACACATCACCCATCCCGTTCCACTTGCCCCTGTCCCTTACAGTGAGTATCACCACAATCTCTTTTCTTTGGAAAGGTGGTCTACCCTGTAACCCTTCCACCCGTCCTCGCACTGTGTTTTCCTTGCTGATGTGCTCTTTAAACATGACTCACCTAGTCTAGTAGATTTTCTCTGACAAATGATGCTTGACTATATTAAATGAGTCCCCCATTGAAGACGTCTCCTCTGTGCTCCCGTAATCCTGTTTAAACCTTAGACTATATATCAATTCAGAGCAGGCCAAATGCACAGAAGTCATAGTTGGGAAAGGGGAATATTGTGCTGATATTTTATAAGCATCCGATTGACTGCATCAAAACACAACTATTATCTTAAACCAGTGGCAGGGTTCAAAATAAGGATGACAGAGACAAAGATTCTGGCCAGTTGACAGAACTGTCACTTGCCCCATTGGGCCACAGCTGTGCACATTTAGGCCAGTAAAACTATTGGTAGGACATAAAATCTGAACTACTGGCTCGACAATAATAAAAAAAAAAACGTCATATTGTTGATCCCTGATTGGTTTTATTTTTATTTTTTTCAAATGAACAGGAGCGACAGGCAACATCCCATTTGCGTTGGTGCGTAATTAATTCCACCACACCAGGTGACGGCACGGGCTTACGATATTATGTCCACTACGTTTAGACAATCTCCTGAGTGTGGCCTGCATGGTTGGCCCAGGAAGGGCCTTTCTCGAGCCTGTATCTTTATTACCTCTGCAGGTTATGTGCTCCAGGCTGGCCGCTGATAATGCTTAACCTGTATGACAATAATTCCAGATGTATTCCACCCTCATTTATTGCCACCCTGTCCTTGACTCCCAGCTATCTCATGTTTTGTAATGAAAGTGATGTTGATGGGATGGCCGTGTAGTTAGGCTTCGGCCCCACTAGAGTGGGGGTTTTATATCAAAATGGCTATGAGAGAATGGCATAATGAGGGGAGAGTGAGGAGATCTTTGCGGGGGTCAGGCTGGAAAGAGGGGGTCCCTCTCTCTGATGTCCTTGTTATGGGGACGATGCATAGAGACCCACATCCATCTCTGTCGGAGTAATGGATACCCTGATCTCTATTTTCAAGCGTCAGAAGGACAGTAGAGCCTTTTCTGAACCCAATAAATTTGCACAGAGATTGGAAAAAAGGGGCATGGAGGCCATGCTCACACCTTAAGTGACAAAATAAAAAGCAGAAGTGGAGGTTGAGGGGGTGCTGAGGTTGGAAGAGGAGCTCTTTTTGAACCTTGGTTAAAGTAGGGGATCAGTCAGGGACAGTTAAGCTTAAGGACTCTGAAATCATTGGTGTCCCACATGCATACACTCTGGCAAGGACACCAGAAAGTTGGAACTGTGAAATCCACTTCTGTTAATGTGGAGTTTACCATTGATACAAAAGTGACAATGTGTCAGAAGTTCTGAAAATGTAAGTTTTAGGAAGCTGTAGGTTTGCTTATATTTTTGATGTGCTTTTAGGCGTAGAATGTAACCTAAACTCATCCCAACTCAATCTTGTGGTTGACATCTAGATCTTTGTTTGTGTGTCGGATTCCTAACAAAATTATTTGGATAACTAAAATTATGGTATAAAATTATTACTACTCAGTCTATTCAGTTAGACATTTTTTTAAAGGTACCAAGTGCTGGATTTTTTTTGTTTTTGTTTCGCTGGCCGATATAACTTAAGACTTTATACCCTTAGATCTAAGAGTTTATACAGATTCCTACTGGCATGGATGCAGCATCTTGCAAAAGCAAATGTTTTTGGTTTCTGATGCCATTGCAGAAATACTCTATTCCAGCAAAAAAGCAACAAAAACACGAACACTCCATACACATACAGAGGATTCCCATACTATTCATAGTGAAAAAAGATTGAATACTACAAGTAGTTTGGCATGCAGATGCGATAGACTTTAACATTTCTAAAATGTTTATATGTAAGGGATAATGTACAGTCAGCCGGTTGATATCACAAAATAAATGCCACGAAGTGTCGTAATGCATCTTATTACAAAACTACTTACCAAATAAATAAATAAAATGAACATGAAACATTGATTTGTTGAAATTATTTTATCAGCTTACTTGTAGAGATCCCACAGCGAACCAAGAAGCAGGAAAGATGACTCGCAATACCTGGATAAGCAGTTGCTATTTAAAGATATCAGACTGCTAAATGCCACCATTGACCAATCAGAATCAAGTATTCCAGACCGATGCATAATAAGTGCATGCTATACTTATCTCTTGTGCCCTTATCGAAAGCATGCCAATGATTACAACTCTTCTGGTTCTTGTTCTTAAAGTTGTCCACCAGTGACCTATTCAAAGATGTCACCCTTGATTTTCCACAACTGAACGTGTCTGATAATATGGGGATTACCGAGTGAGTATTTGGCTGGTCATGTGATCTCAACATGTCAGAGACCATGTAGAATAAAACAGCTTTTTCTCGGCCACTGATATGTCTAGTCTTCATTTTATTAGTGTACATCATTTTAGAAATTTTTGTCAAAAGTAGTATTCAAAAAGTACTATTTAAAAGTACTATTCATTCAAGCCTTTTGTAAATAGATTACTTGGTGCACCTTTAACAAAACCGGTTAAAAAAAACTACTGTTGCTTTGCTAGCCTATTAGAGAGCCTGTCTATTTGTATTCAGTAGAGCAGATTCAAACAAATTACAGTAACACACCTGTTCTGCAGACCTTTCTATGTTACAAAATGGAGCATTTTGTATCTGACATGTTGACCTGTCTGAGCCAGGCTTGCTTTAATTACTTCTCTGTTTGGTGTGCCGTTAAACATTTGCATGATAATTTCTCCCTGCTTTCTGTTGGCTTTGCCAGATTGCTTCAGCGTGAATTGAAATGGCTGCTCCTGCCTTTGCAAACTAGCTAAAATGTAACTCAAAGTGGAAGGGTGTCATTTTTTCGATTTTAAAACACTTTCTTTTTGGTCAACCAATGGCAGAGGGGTAGTGTCTGGGAACACTTGTTTGAAAGCAATCGCTATTTTTGCAGTTCTATTCCGTACCGTAGAAATTAAACACTTCAGCTTTAACCTCAGAGAAAGAACTCTGAAAGAATGCTGACTTCCAAGTATTGGTTTACCCAAAAATGAAAATTATGTCATCATTCACTCACCTTCATGTAGTTCCAGACACATATGAATTTATATTTGTCTGTGCAACATAAAAGAAGAAATTTCGAATAATGGTCTCTCTTTATTATGAAATCAGAGGGATGTATAGACCACTTTTATGATACTTTATGGTGCGTTTGTGTCCTTTTAGGAGCTTGAAATCTTCAGTCCCCATTCATTGTTGTTGCAAGAAAGAAGAGTGACCAGTACATTATTCAAAATTTCTCCTTTATTGTTCCACAGAAGAAAGTCTTTTGGGTTTAAAACAGAATTAAGGTTAGTAATAATGACAGAATGTTTATTTTTGGCTAAACTATCCCTTGAAACATCCTAAACTTATAGCTGTTTGAAAGTCATCTCTTGGGGCTCGCTCTTCTACAGTAGATTGTTTTCATTTTCTGTGTTTTTGCACCGAATACGTTTTTTTTTTTTTTTTTTTTCTGCCGGGTCAATGTCTCTCTCTGAGAATAAGTGTGAGGGGTGAGGAGGGACTCTTTGATGTGGCCTTGTATTTCCTGATAGTACTCGCTGTGCTTATGTGACATTCACGCCCCATCTCACTGCTAGTGATCACTTGTGCAAGCTTTGAGCAGAAAGCGTGCAAGTAATCTTTTAACCGATTCTCATTTTCATTTCTTCAAGATCACATTTACCCTTAACAAAGTGATTTTCCCCTCAAATATTGTAAGTGGGAATTTCCGTTATGCTCAGTCATAGCTGATGAAATTGCTCATTTTCTGTTTTACAGTAATGTGATTCTTAATCTGAAGTTCAGATCTAGATTACGCACTTTAGAGTCCATTTTCCATGGTCACATGTAATAAGATAATTCATTTGTTTCTTTTTCTTTTCTTTTTCTCTCTCTCCCTTCTAAGAACAAGAACACTGATTTATTTGCCTATAGACTTTAGTCAAGGTAGTTGCCATATTTAATTTGACTTAACCGAAAATGAGGCTGTGAGAATAAAGAAATATTCCAGGTTCAATTAAAGTTAAGCACAATCTACAGAATTTGAGGCATAATGTTGATTACCACAAAAAATAATTTCGACTTAATCCTCTTTTTCTTAAAAAAAAAAAAAAGAAAAAAAAAAAAGAAAAAATAGAGGTTACAGTGAGGCTCTTACAATAGAAGTGAATCGGGCCAATCTTTGAAGGCTGTAAAGGCTCTTGTGTTGGTATAATTTATAAAAACACTTCTACTTTTAATTCTACTGTTAAAGTAGAATTTGTGTATTATTTGAGCTGTAAAGTTATTTATATTGTTCTTTTTACGGTCGTTTTAGGGTTTATGGCATTATGTCTTCATGGCAACGAAGTTGTGAAATTAGATATAACTTTAAACAAAAATGTTAGTAACTGAATTTATCACTCTAGAATTATGTTAACATGCACATTGTTTAGGTCTTGTGGCTATACTTTTGAAACTGATTATTTTAACATTTATGGATTGGCCCCATTCACTTTCGTTGTAAGTAACTCAGATTTCTTATTTTTTTAAAGAAAAGCATGGTCAAAATGAACGTTTGTGGTAATCAACATTATGCCACAGATGCTGTCGATTGAGCTTAACTTTTATTGAACCCGTAATATACCTTTAGGTGACAAGATCACATTTAATTTTCACAACCTATGCTTCCAGAAGTGTCTTCGGGAAATTTTTTGTAAAGACGGCTTTTCAGTGTTTTGTCGACTGAACAGTCGACACACAGGCACACAGCAATTACACATATTGGGTCTCATTCATGAAACAAGATCTGAAAACATTTCTGTGTAAATCATTCACAAACAATTCTTGCATAAATTGTGGCATTGAACAGATATCCGTGTAAATCATTCTTAAACGATTCTTACAAAAATTGTTGCATTTCTGTGAAAATCATTAATAAATAATTCTTACTAAAAATGTCACATTAAACAAATTTCTATGTAAATCATACATAAACCTTTCTTGCGTAAAGTGTTGTATTGAACCAATTTTTGTAGTAATCATTCATAAGCCATTCTTACTAAAATTTTGCATTCAACTTATTTCTCTGTAAATCATTCAGTAATCATTCTTTAAGATGTAAGAATTTTACTAATCAAACAAATTTGTGTAAATCATGAATAAACCATTCTTTCATAATTTTCGAATTAAACTATTTTCTTTGTAAATTGTTCATAAACCATTCTTACATACACTACCAGTCAAAAGTTTTGAAACACTTGCCTGAAATGTTTCCCATGATCTTAAAAATCTTTTGATATGAAGGCGTATGCTTACATTTTTGAAATTAGTTTTGTAGACAAAAATATAATTGTGCCAACATATTAATTTAATTACAAAACTAAAAATTAATAAAAAAATAAAAAAGTTTTTGAAATTGATGACTTGGACCAAATAATAAAGGAAAGCAGCCAATAAGTGCCCAACATAGATGGGAACCCCTTCAATACTGTTTAAAAAGCATCCCAGGGTGATACCTCAAGAAGTTGGTTGAGAAAATGTCAAGAGTACATGTCTGCAAATTCTAGGCAAAGGGTGACTACTTTGAAGATGCTAAAATATAACACAGTTTTGATTTATTTTGGATTCACAACATAATTCCCATATTTCCATTTATGTTATTCCTTAGTTTTGATGACTTTACTATTATTCTAAAATGTGAAAAAAAAAAATTATAATAAAGAATGAGTTTTTCAAAACTTTTGACCGGTAGTGTATATTGTCAAATTAAACAAATGTTTTCATAAATTGTTCATAAACCGTTTGTGCATACATAAATTGTCAAATTTAATTTCTTTGTAAATTGTTCATGAATCATTCTTGCATAAATTGTTGCATCAAACTAATTTCTGTGTAAAGCATGAATAAACCATGCTTTCATAAATCGTCGAATGCAACAAATTATGTTTTCATCATTCATAAACCATTCTTGCGTAAATTGTCACATCAAACGAATTTTTGTAACTCATTCAATGGTATTGAATTTTTTCTTTTTTGTAAATTAGTCACAAAAACATTTGTGCGTAAATTTTCATATTGAATGATTTGCACAAAAATTAGTTGTACTTTTCTAAGGGCCTCACAACCACGTTTTTGCTTGCATCAAAGTAAACATGGTGTCTACCTTGACTGAGAACCATGGCATCTCTTCAGGTTTGGCAAAAAAACAAAAAACAAAAATAAAAATAGTTTTTGTGTATGTGTCTCTGCAGATCCCCCAGGTTACAGATGGAGAGACTACGGTGCCCTGGCTGTTATCTTGATGGGAATGGCCTTTGGCTTCCATCATCTTTACCGGGTATGTGTCTGTGTGCTACCAGAATCCTCTATTCTCAAAATGTGTTTATAATACTGAGAACTCAAGCCTTTCCACTTATTCGTGTTTTTTCGTGACTGTGTTGCATTGAGATCAAGCATGGTAAGCCCAGAGCTGAATGGATCACTGTGGTTAGTCAATCTGTCAAACGTCATCAGTATAAGCTCACCTTAACCCCTAGATCTCTTCTCTCTTTTCCCTTTAGGAAAAACCCAGCATCGCTACTCACACTGCCCTCTAAATACACTTTAAATTACCACATGATTTTGTACATGGGCACAGATGGGTGTATGGGCTTGTGTGAAGGAGAGACGCCGTTTCTAGGTTACTGTAAACCCACAGTGCCCACAGGGGCATGTGGACTCCATTACTGTTTTATAAGAGAAGCAAAATGGAGCGCTGGCCCCTGAGAGAGCATTTGCAGTGATGGAAGATACGGAAGTCCCATGATGTCATGATTAGGGTGCTTTTTTTGTATGTACAGCGGAGTAAAACTATGCTTTTTTCTGCACTTGGCCTCTTCAGTCACTCACTCTGCTACTCTCAGAACACGGGTCTATAAAGCCAGTGTCCCCATTTACAGTAGCCTACATGACTGCTGTTATTAATGTGAGGCTCAACCCTGTGTCATTGTAACAAAGAATGTCACATTTTCAGTTGACAAGAGTTGGTGTGTGAAAATATAGTCCTACTCTTAAAAATCTGCTCTTTTAAGAATGTGCAATAGCACATCAACTCCCTCACTGTTTCGTTTTCTTTTTTAACTCATTCTCATCACTAATAACATCGCTTGTACTGTACTTAAAGGGATAGTTCACCCAAAAATTAAAATTCTCTCATCATTTACTCACCCTCATGCCATTCCAGATGTGTATGACTTCTTTTCATCTGCTGAACTCAAATTAAGGTTTGTAGAAGAATTTCTGTATGCCCATACAATGCAAGTGAATGGTTGCCAAAATTTTGAAGCTCCAAAAATCACAGAAGTCATCATTAAAGTAATACATAAAACTCTAGTGGTTAAATCCATGTCTTCAGAAGTGATGTGATAGGTGTGGTTGAGAAACAGATCAATATTTAAGTCCTTTTTTTACTAAAAATTCTCCTCCCTGCCCAGTCAATCTCCACTTTAACTTTCACTTTCACATTCTTCTCCTTGTTTTTTTGGTTATTCACATTCTTCATGCATATCGCCCCCTACTGGGCAAGGAGAAGAATTTCTAGCAAAAAAGGACTTAAATATTGATCTGTTTCTCTTCCACTCCTATCATATCACTTTTGAAGATATGGATTAAAACACTGGAGTCGTATGGGTTTCTTTTATACTGCATTTATGTACTTTTGGAGCTTCATTTTTTTTTTACCCTTTTACTTGCATTGTGGGGACTTAAAGAGCTTAAATATTTTTCTAAAAATCTTCGTTTGTGTTCTGCAGAAGAAAGTCATACACACATGGGATAGCATGAGGGTGAGTAAAAAATGAGAGAATTTCCATTTTTGGGTGAACTATCCCTTTAAGGATATGGATTTGCACAAACCCCTTTATTGAATTTCAGTGTGTAACTCACCCAGCACTGTTTGTGCTATGGACATGAGTGATGACTCAGATCATGCGACTTGTTGAGAGAAGTTGTACTGTTACTTTTCTAGGCAATCAAATCTATGATTTTAACCTGGCATATGATAAAACAGGCAGGGGGAAAAATCCCATAAAATTACCTTGAAAGAGTGAAAATAGCCATATTAAGGGGCCAAAATATCACAGAGATTTAAGGGTGGGCACTTTGACTTGAACCAGTAAGCATCTACCTGGCAACACATAGCAATGCCCTGACAACCACCCACAACACCTCTGCATTGTGTTAGCTACTTTTGCCCAGGCAAACACCACTCACTTTTCCTTCAGAACATCTAACTGTCCTGATCTTTTTACTTTTTCTTTCCTTGTAACACTCTCTCTCACTCAGTCTTCCTCTCTCTGAATACACACACACACACACACACAGTCTGTGGTTCTCCAGTCCTCCGTGTGCCTCTCTGCTGATTGCGGGCTCTGTGCCCATGGCTGTGGTTGCGGGGAGGTGCTGTTCCCCGGTGCGAGAGCTCTCACTGCTGTCATGTCAAAGAAATGGCTCAACGGTGCCACCATATGCCGCGTCCTCCTCCTCCCCTTTATTTATGCTATAGAGCACATTGTAAACACCGCTCACAGCAGCACTCTTATTAGCTACCCTGGTGTTGACACTCATTTCGAATTTTCAACTTAAAAGTGTTTATTACTTATGCCGGTGTCAACAACGCTTGCGCTGTTGTGAAAACCTGTTAAGACCAACTGTTTTCCAGACGGAGTGCCTGTGCATGCATGTTATGCTTTACAGCACCCAGCTATTCACCAAATGCCATGTTAATCTCCCTCTCTATGCACCATTTGTTTGTTTAGGGAACCAAATCAGCATGTGCATTTGGAAATGAAAAAAAGAGATGCCGTGAGAGTCGAGCGGAAACGCTAGCCACCTGACCTTTGGTGCTTATTCTCAGTGTTTGGAGATGTTATTCTAAAAGGCTTAAACTCTGACAAGCAATTGTCCTCAGAAGGTGGCATATTCAAATGGAGAAGCCGGCCTGTGGGCTAAAAGATTTAATGATGTTGAACCCAGAGTCATGCCCCGATGCTTAATTTTTGGCCTCGGTGTCAGCTATTGAGGCAAATTGCTCAGGATGAAGTGAGAAAACCACAAGACTTTTGAGAGGTTTTTAAAAAAGAAAAAGCTCCTCTTTCTTTTAGCATGAATGCAGGCCTATTATAATTCATAGAATGATGTTTCCACTGTTGCCAAACATAGTACTGAACCCTGCAACGAAGCACAAACATTAGAATTGTACAATTACTTTTAGTTTTTTCTCTGTTCACCAATACAGTAAATGTAGTAAACAACATTTAAAGACCCCATGACAAACGCAGTTTACTTTAGCCTACTTTGTTTATGTGATTACTGTTTTAACAGGAAGCTTTGGTGAGACATTGTAGGGCTGTTTTTTTAGTAGCCTATAGGCTTTAGTTTCTTCACAGCCATGAACTGTGATTTGCTAGTTGATAGTTGACTGTAGGTGATATTGCAAGGACATTCTCATTCTACAGAGCATTTGATTGGACAAAAATCTGTCTGGTGCAAAATGAGTCATCAATATTTTTGGTCAGTGTTCTGGCACAATAACACTGTAAATGTAAATGCGCATATCTGATAAAAGTGAATTTTTTCAACGTTTAGGGTACAGTAGCATATACTAGATGCCTCAAAGGAAAACTCATAGACTAAAAGCCATAAAACTCTATTTATTTCATGGGGTCTTTATCCAAGGCATTATAGGAACAAAAGAAGCCTTCAGTGAGGTTTTTGTTGAGTTTTGGTTGGCTAATAGATTAGCCCTTTGTTTGCCACCATGTAGCGGCAGAGCGTGTCTCAGTCCGTGGGCCTGTTTACACTGTTCCTGAGTGGAATTCTAATAGCTTGCCATGTTTTTAATTGCAGAAATACATCCTTCCCCTCATTATGGGCAGCAAAGAGGACAAGAAACATCTGCAGAGGATCGAGAGCAACATTGCGGATATGAATGGCACTCTGACACAGACAGGTGAAGATTAATATCTTCATCACTTTTTCCTCAACATTTTACTTCATTTATCTGTCACCAAAATCTGCTCACATTTTACAAATGACGGTCCTGTCATTTCGCTTTAATTTGAAATTGCTTGTTTACTGTCAGCTCAGCTTCAATTAATTACGTTTTGCTGAAAAGCTCTTAACCTCAGAATATTAATGAGGGGAAGAGAAATGACAGCGTGTTTTTTTTTTTTTTTTTGCCTTAACTGCATGGCAAGAAAGTTCATTTTAATTTTCGCCGTGGTGGTGTGGCTCCCCGGTTGAGCCCGGAGCGCTCTGGTGATTAAGTGTGCGGTGACAGGTGCGTTTCCCGCCTTGGACAGGTGAGGAATCTGAGCTAGGCTGTCAGAGAGGAATGCCTCTTCTCCTCCTCCTCTCTACTCCCCCTTCACATCCCCCACTCTTGCCCGCCACACAGCCGGTGTAATTAAACATCCCAGCAACCATGAAAGCGGGACACTTCCCGAAGAAACTTTGGCTCGTTAGTGCCACAATCGACTTGCAGCTGGGTGGCTCTTTATAGGAGAGTTTTTTGTTCTAAAGACAAGACAGGTGCAATGCAATTTATGATGTAAATGTGTCGTTTTCAGCAGTCTAAAAAAATGAATACGGTTTTTACTGAGAAAAAAAAAATGTTTGAAATCTTCAAAATAATTATACACTAAAACGTATTCAAATTATAAGGCAAATATATTATTACTTGCTGGTTACACCACATCACATTTGTAGAGCCTTTAAATCAACTTTTATGTTGAAAATGTTTAAAACACTTCAAAAAGTAATAAAAACCAACACAAACAGAAATCTTACATTTCGAAGAACTGGGCACAAGCATTTTAAACTAGATTTTTAAGAAATTTTCCTTTTCATCCTTATTTGTTATTGCCCCACATTTGTGTTTTCACAGCTGGCTGCTTTTCTCCAGTCTTTCAAAATTTCTTTTTTGATACACTTAAATGTAAGGAAAGTGTTAGTGAAAGGAAAATATTTTATTGCCTTATGGTTAAAACCATTTACATTTTTAGGGTTATTAAATATGTATTTGTTGAAAATCATTAAAAAGTTTTTTTTGTTTGTTTTTTTCTTTCAAAAATGAATTTAATGAACACAAATACAAAGATTTTATTTCAAAGACCTTGCTACATGTGTTTTTTTTCCATTTCATCATCTCTTACATCCTTCTTCACATCCTTACATTTAAGAGGTGTTCACAATCAACTGTTTTTCTCCAGTCTCTTAAAATGTCATAAAGATTAAATCCTCATTTCTAGGTACAATAGATGGCACATATCTTAAAATCTAATTTTATTTAGTTCTACTAAGATTTCTGGGTGAGTTTTTCCTCCCAGCCTAGTCAGATACCACAAACGTTTGAATTTGAAGAATTTAGTGAACTGCCCATTAGAGTTGGATATGTAACACAGTATGTAAAAGTGAAATAGTACATGCAAAGCAGGCACTGATTAATTACAATAGACATAAGATTTTGTTCCTGTTATCGTTGGTAAAATAGATAGACATTGACAGAGCAAACTGGCTGTTAAACTGTATTGATTTTGGCTTATAAAACCATGGGAATAATATTGATCTATGACACCTGTTCACATGTTATGCATTGTTTTTATTATCCAAGAGATTGAAGCAAGCAGATGTGGGGTAGATAATGATAAAGGCAAGTAGGACTTTTACAAAGATGATTTTAGTAGGCTGCGTATCTCCACGTAATCTTATCTTCCCAAGCTTTTGTTTTCTGGTTTGGGAGGCTTACCAAAAGGCCAATCAATTGTGAGCCATAGCGTGCCAGCTTCATGTGGCTTTCGTTATCTGATTACCAAATGAGCCTCTTCATTGCCATTTTGGTTCTTATATGCAAAAAAAAAACAACAACAACAAAAATAAAATCCCTCCTTTGTATTATGCTTCCTGTCTTGCTCTTATTTTATTTGGTTTTAGCAGGATTCCTGTTTTGTTCAGCATCGCATTCAGATGATAAAAGAGTATTTACATTGTTCTAGTCTCAAACTGCTTTTCATATTTCCTCTGTGAAACACTTGTTCCTGGCTATGTATTTTTTTCCCCTTTCTCTTACTCCCTCTTTCTGCAACTTGTTTTCTCCTGGAAGAGGAGAACCGTACCTATCCCCAGTCACTCAGTCAGTCACGCTCCTGATCTAATTTGCTGTGGCTGCAGTAGACAAGTTGCTATTGTAGTTAATGACTGTTTCAGTTAACTGTTTGGGAGAGGGTTGCAATTACAGAGTGAGTTTCCCTCTCTTCTCACAACGTGAGTAATAGCAACTGACTGCCGCTCTTGCCAATTGCCCACACTCCTTTGTTAAAGTTTGTGTATTTTTCTAGTGCCAAGCGCATTGGAGTGATGGATTCCTTTGAATGTTGCTCCATTGCTTCCGCAGCTTTTGAGTGTAGGCCTTGACTCACATTATGATCTTTCCACTCGCAATTAATGAACAGGTCTTGCAAACACTTCATCGTACACTCTCGCACGTGCAGACAGTAATGATATTGTGCTAGCTGTTTGGTCTCTTTGTCTGTGGAGAGCATATTGGTGACCAGCTGGCCAATAAAGCCACAGACTGGCCAGGACCTATGTAGTGTACATTATATTGAGGTATTTACTGAATAATTTACGCTGAACACACTGTCTACCTCCTCACAGCAGCTGTGAAGCCACTAGCAGGATCTCAAATTCACCCAATAGTTTTCTCCAAAGAGAGGGTTGTTGGAAACCCGAGCCTCACTAAATGGAAGCATTGTTTCTCGTGTTTTGAGTCTGGAGCGAATGTGTGCTGGGTTTAGAGCTTTGGTACAGTTGGTGCTCATTCTTAATGTCATATCCCAGGAATTGCTGTGGTTGACATAGACTGTGGTGGCATTCATGCTCGGTAGATGATTTTCTAGGCCTTTTAGCCATTTTTAAATGATAGTACAGAACTGATGAGAAATGACAAGGACAAGTGAGGGTAATGGGTTCAGGAAATGTTGCAAACTGGATTCAAATTCATGTCTCCCACCTGAGCACCATGGCTCAATGACCACTAAGCCTTTGAATTCTTTAGGCTGCTTCCTAAGAACACAACTCTGCATGAACCCAGACCTAGAAATAGAATCTACAATAAAAAGTGAATCTATATCTAGAAAATAAAATTAAGAGCTTTTTGTTTTATAACAATCCTTAAAGTAAAAGTTCAACTCAAAATGAAAAATCAGTCATCATTTACTCACCCTCGTGTCATTTCAATCCCTTATGATGAGATATTTTGCTGTACATGAGAGCTACCTTTTTCAAAATAATGAACTCAAAAATGACAAAAAATGTCAAACAACTCGTTCGTTTTATTCTCGTTCGCCAAGTCATCTACAGCCATATACGTTTTTTTTTTTTTTTTTTTGCTTTATTCACTGAGACCATGAAAAAAAAGTATGTGAACAATGTTTTCCTCCACCAAAAACGGAATGTTTCAAAAATGCTCTTTATTACATACTTTGGAAAACTATGACATGTGGATGCTGAAAGCAGAGTATTCAAACTAAAACAGATTAGTGTGAATGTGGCTTAGTCTTCCTCTCAGCCATAGTTCTCAAAGCTCATTCGTGTTCGCGTATATTAAAAAATGTTGCACCAAGATGCGTCACACCAGGCTTGACGTCATTTACGAAATCTCTTGTTTCTAATGCAGTCATTTCTAAGGACTGGTTTGTACCATCATTATTACCCACATTTCAGTAAGAAAGAGAGTTTATTATCTCTTCTTCCTTAAGCAGTAAATCTTTCATCCTTTTTGGCTGACTTTGCCATTGTTACAGGTCACCCAATAAGATAGACAAAGGTTGTTAGAGGAAGAAACAGAGAGTGAAAAGGCTGTTTCTATGAAAGGAGAGCCCTGAAACCACACGCTGGAGAGCCAGCAGTCGGCAGCTAATAATATCTGCTGATGTTAATCCAATTAGAGTTGATTTAACACTTTACAGAGCATGATTTATAGAGGCGTTTATTGGTTTTCTGTAACATAATCAGTTTGGAAACTTAATGCATTGTTTGGGAATGCATGTGTGACTGGAATCAGGGTGAGAGCAACTTGTGCTCTGGGTTATTTGAAATGATATCCCCATTAATAACACCAACTCTGGCCCTGCCACAGCTGTTTTTCTTGGGCTTTCTCTAATCCTCGGGACCAACACAAACTGACAATAATTCAATCTTTAGAGAGGATGGAAAATGAGCTGTATTTAGTAAGATTAGTGAGGACAGTAGTGTCTAGCCCTGCTGCCTCCCAAATGAGTGGCTTTTTTTCCATCTTGTTGATTGTTTGGAGACTTTGATAGAGCCAGCGTTTCAAAACCATACTAATGGAGGTTAAGAGACTGTGATTTGATATAAGAGCAGACATCAGTGATTAATCTTGTACAAATAGTGGTGTCTAATATTACTGATTGAGCTGAAGGCTAAATAAAAGAGAAAACGATTGTGTGTTGATCGACAGTAATGGTTGCAAACAAACAGACATGTGGATTTGCACTGGATCTCAATTAAAGCTGCAGTTTTCATGCTTTTGGGGCTTTGGTAATTGTTTAGGGTATAGTGTAATCTGCATGTGTGTGTTTTTGAATGCAGTCACCCAGTTGCAGATGACCCTGGCTTCGGTGCAAGAACTGCTGGTCCAGCAACAGAAGAAGATACAGGAGTTGTCACAAGAGCTGGCTAATTCACAGGTAATCACACACACACACATGTACAAGCTCCTTACATTGACATAAAGGGACATTTCAATGTCATTATTTACTCACCCTAATGTCATTCCAAATCCGTATTACTTATATATTTTGCATAATTTCCAGAGTGCTAGTTTGGTGGGGCTGGTGAGCCCCAAAAAAGACAAATACAAACCATAAAAGTTAGATCTTCAGAAGCTATGTAATTGCTAGGGACAGACCAAAATTTAAGTTGTAATTCACTGTTAATCAGTTGTAATCTTACCCTCTGCTGCAGCTCTCAAATGTTAAACATAATTGGTTATTGCATGTCTCGTCACTGACCTCAAACGTGTTGCGTCTTCACATGCCATATTTGAATTGAACGAGACCACGAATGAGATTAAAGAGCTGCGACAGAAGGCAAGACGTTTGGAGAAAACAACTTAAATGTTGGTCTGTCCTTTACACAAAGCAATTGTGTTCTGCAAAATATCTTCTTTTGTGTTCCTGTGAAAAAAGAAAGTCAAATGGGTTTTGAATTGCACAATGGTGAGTAAATGATAACAGGTTTTTAATATTCAGGGGTTACCTTCTGTCCAGTTGTAGTTGCAGTAAATTACCATATGGAGAGTTAAAGTAACATTTTGGCTCAATTCAACAGATCATACAAGCAAGAATTCCTCCAGTTTTTGTCATTCTTCTCATAACACACCAAGTGTAAAGAAAGAATGAGATACATTAGGAATTCTCTAGAACTGTGTTTGTGACAATGATAGCCGGCAAAACATTTATTTTTACATTTTCCTTTCAATGTTCTTTGTTGCACAAGGATCATAAGACATAAATATTTCACATGCATTACCTAAGCACCATCAAGCAACATAATCAACAGGAAAGAAATGCATGAATTGCCTTTTATTCTCTGAAATCTCGCCTTTGGTACACTAAGAGGGTGTAGCTAACATGTGAAAAGGAAACATCAAAAAAGAAAACAGTCTGCAGGAATTTAGTTGTCGAGAAATAGTTGCATTCCATTGTGTCATCTCAGAGATATCATGAATGATAGCCAACACTTGCTGTGTTGATCTGCTGAGTTTAAATAAAGCCCTCAGTGTGCATTTACGAAAGGACCTTAGCGGCACTCAGTTTCAGGGGCACAGCCTCTAAAAAACAAGGCCACTTTGATCTTAAAACAACACAGGGCATTTTTCAGTGACACTGAGACTGATGCTTCACCCTGATGTGAATATTAGTGTTGACAGAGCTCATATGAGATTCAGAAGAGAACAATGTGCATTGGCAGGACAAGGCATGTCATGGGAGCTCCATAAAGAACATGTACGACCATCTCCGGAATGCTTAAGCAAGCCATCCAGGGACAGGAAGTGAACTCACGTTGCCACCCCCTCCTGATCTCTCCTCTGCCTGTCATTGCCTTCTGCTATTTTCAGCTGGGATGAGACCTCATTTAACCCCACCCAATCAGCAACTAAAGGTGTAAATGTTTCTTTCTGAGAGACTGTTGAAACAGTGCATTTGATTTTAGACGCTTGTAAGAAGTTGAATCATCTGATAGCATTGTTTGCTCTCCTGGTCTCATAAAATCATTTATCAGTTATTATACCTACATTTTTGATGAAATATTTATACATGGTTCGTTGTACTTGTCGTGGCAGTTTCCTGGTGAAATGAACACTAGAGGCACTACAACAACCACAACTTTTATTCCCTAAAACAGAAGATGATCAGTTCATAAACACTTATTCTTCGCTCTGTTCTTCACACAGTGCTATCATATGACATCTAAAAACTTTTACAAAAATGCATAACTTGTAAGACGATACATTTTAACGTTTGCCTTACATCAGTGTTTCCCAACATTTTTTCAGTCATGGCAAAGGGGGAAATACCTTTCAATCTTGGCAAATACCTTTAACAAATACTTTAACAGGTAGGTAAAAGGATAGTTCACCCAAAAATGAAAATGTTCTCATGATTACTCGACCATATGTTGTTCCAAGCCTATAGGAATTTCTCGCTTCTGTGAAACACAAAAGGAGTTGTTAGGCTGAATTCACTATTCACTTTCATTCATCTTTTTTCCATACATTAAAAGTGAATGGTGACTGAGACTAGCAGTTTGCCTAACATCTCCTTTTGATTTCCATGGATGAAAGAAAGTCATATGGGTTTGTAAAAACATGAAGGTGAGTAAGTGATGACAGAATTTTCATTTTGGGGTCAACTACTCCTTTAAGTGTTCAGTGGTATGCTTTTTAATAAGTCAATGCTTTCCCATTTAAAGTTCACAAAATGCACTGAAAATTAACAGATGAAATCCTGAGAAAAAGAGGGGAACTTGCTACTAAAATTCTTATGTTTATTGAAAATAGGTAATTTTCTATATATCATCTTATTATCTATCTTTATTATAGGCTACATATCATTATGCATGTACTGTATATTATTAATAATATAGTATCTATATTATGTAAATCGTTACACAGGCCTACTTATTAAAATGATTCACAAGGTAGAGAAATACCTGTATTGGTCAGATGGAAATGGGAGTTGTATTATGTGTTTAACAGGATGATGAAGTAGTCTGTTTTAAGCATTTCCCTTTACCTTGCTGCTGTTCTGGTAGCATTTGACACATTTCTGCCTTTGTTGTCAAAGGAGCTGTAATATGAGCGAGCACCTTGATGTGACAAGGCAAGACTAGATCACTCCAATGTTGTGAGCTTGCAGTGTAGACAGCTCCATTTATTATAAACAGGAGCGATTGTTTTATCACGTCAGTGGCTTGCAGAGACACGGTATAGCAGTGCGCAGCTCACAGCTCACTGCAGGCTCGTCAAACGTCCAGTGAGCTGCGGAATGCTGTGCGTGCGCGCGAGAGAGACGGAGCATTATTATTTTTATTAGAATTATTATTATTATTACTTGTTACTATTGACAAATGTATGATATTCGTTTTTTTATGTATATATGCATTTTTGGATTTTAGAATCGTTTTTACACGGCACCCCTGATCTCGCCAGGCCACCCAGGGAAGGTTAACTGATAGAACATTGAACTTGCGATGCAAAGGACCAGGGTACGAGTCCAGAAGAACATGCAAGTCGACACGTGAGCTGAAAGTGTCATAGAAGGACAAGAAAATGATGTGGTTGCTTCAGCAATTGTGCATTTCATGTCACATTTTCTTTTAATATCATTACTGTATCTGTTAGGTAGGGAAAACCTGTTACGGTAGGGAAGTAGGTTTTGTAAAACTCAATTGAGCATTAACCTTAAAAACCTTATCTGTTTAGGAGAAATTTAACTTGCTTTTAGTGCCACACTGTGGACAATTCACCAAGAAAATGCTGCGTGTAATGAACCACATAATCTCATTTTTCAAAAATGATGCCACAGTCACGTAATCCAGGCTGGCCTCGTTTTAGTTTAGACAACCTCAAGTTGTCGCACCATGACGCAACACTAACAATTTCTAGTGTAGACATGGTCAACAACAAAATAAAAAGAAGAATGCACATGCATGCTTGGGAAAACAAATGAACAGATCAATAAGGATAGAAAGCAAAATGTATATGAGACAAGTTCTCATCTTTGATGTTTGTCTGTTATGGCAGCACTGATTTGTTGGTTATATCGAATGCTAATTTAATGCATAATGGTGTCATTATCTCAGAAGAATGCTCCTCATGATGATAAGGCCTTCAGATACTTGATAGATTATAAGCACATACTGTAATTTCAAAATGAATAGGCGTCTGAAGGAAGTTGCTGCTAGAAACACGTCGGCATACCTCAAAATGTGAAACTCTATGCATTTTGTATCTTACGATACTGCAGGGAAAAAAAGCACTTTGGAATAGCAACTGAGGGCATGTTTTATGTCCACAGCTTGTTACGCACTTGGGTGTTTCACTGAAGCATCTGGATCTTGTAGGAAAACATATGCAAACACATCTGGCCCTTCACAAGTTGAAGTGAAAATATGAATCTCCCACCCTTCTGAAGTTTGTCAGAAGTGCAGACTCACCACTGCGTTTCACCCCCCAGTATAGAGTACTTACATTTCCATACTGAAGTTCACCATACATAAACTGACTTGGCAAAAAAAGTATGACTGTATCTGAAAACTGAAGGCAGTATATGGGAGTAGGAAGGCCACAAGGCACGTACAAATCCAGTGTTCGTTTCACATCCTGTCTACTAAGATGCCTCCATCTGGTTGGTTTTTGAAAGCAGCATAAATATATTCTTTGCTGCCTATGATATCACACATTCATATGAATTTCACAATCCAAATTTTTTTTATTAATGTATTTTTTTTCAGTGTTTGACTCAATTTCTACAGAGAAAAATTGCATTTTAGTCACTAAATATTTGCTTTGTTATCTCTAAAACTCAATTAAATTTTTTTGTAGAGCATTAAACAAGATGTTCAGGGTTCCCACTGTAATGAAAAAATGGGGGTGCTCTGTGGGGGCCATGACATCTGTTGCAGGGCTCCCTGTTCTTCTATTCTAATCTTTTCTATTTGCAAAAGTAATGTTTGGGAGTCTAACATTTATATTTCGTATTGACACACTAAAGCTGAAGATATAAATAACCATCTTAAGACAAATGCTTTTGTGAAACATCTTATGTACCTAAGACCTTTGCACAGTACTGTAGCTCTCTTAAGTGGAATCTCTATAAAATGATTTTTATTTACATACTATTGGAAAAGTCATGGAAATTCATTGGTCAAATGTTGAGGGAACCCTGGATGTTAGTGTGCCTTGGAAACCTGTTTGAAATCACTTTTCTTAAGAGGCGTAGTACCTTCATAAACAAAAT
Source organism: Myxocyprinus asiaticus (assembly GCF_019703515.2). NCBI lineage: Eukaryota > Metazoa > Chordata > Actinopteri > Cypriniformes > Catostomidae > Myxocyprinus > Myxocyprinus asiaticus. Next base: position 27,299,260 of record NC_059371.1, read on the forward strand.
ATTACCTGTGAAGTCATTGACTGACTGGGTAGCGAGGCAGCAAGGCCTTATGTTTAGAACGCAGCCAGTATATCTTAAGTGCACCTCACTCATTGAAAAGACACACCTCTTTTATACACCTTACAGATAAATACAGCCACATCGATCTATTGTTCAAAACACTTTGAGCCATCATCCGCAACAGCTGCCTAAAGTCAAGGAGATATGGAATTTTCTCTGTCAAATTGAAGATTTAATTAAAAAGCACAAGCTTCATTTGTCATGAGTGCCTTGCTGGAAAGCTGTAGTGTATACACTATAAAGTATTCTTCACATCAAAACACCCATTAAACAAATCATCAAGTCTACTTAGCGGTGATCTTAAATTTTGTTTTGAGAGATACGGGGCCGTTGTCTAGAGCCATATGGGAAATTCGGAAATTATTTTCAGGTCCGGAGTGCATATGAGATTAAGAACACGTGTTTGGCTGTGTGTCATTTTCAGTATGTGTTTTTCAGAGCTGCCTTTTTGGGGTTTTCCACTCTGAACAGAATGCGCCAAGCTTGTCAATTAAACCCTTTAATGTGGAAATGTGTATTTAACCCAAAACACATGGCAACTCCTGTTTCTTCATCTGCTAAGTAAACATGTCTTATACTTTCAAAACCACACAAGTGTAGTATGTGCTGTCCTGTGAGCGCATTGGGCCTGTTTCTATGTACCAGTTGCACTGTGAATGTTTGCACACAAAAACCTTTTCTTTTGTCATTTCTATGGATGGGCTCCATGCTTCCATATATTTCCTTGTTCTATTCCACAGTTATTTAAGCTGTTATTCAAATATCGACTGATAAAGTCTTTGTAAACTGATACAAGAATTCCGTTGTACCTGTAGTAGTAGTGAATATTTTTTAGTAGTGTGAATTTTAATGCTTTGTATATATCAAAATACTCAAGTACATTTCATTTGATAAAAATGACTGTACTTTGGTTGTCTGTTTGTATCCACAGTCAATATATTTTTAAAAGAGCATTTTTGTTATTAGAGCATAAGTATATTACAATTGCTTATGCTTGCTGTTGGGAATTTAAACAACCACTAACCCTGAGTATTTAACTACATTTATTTTATATTTGTGCTACCGACATAAATTGAATCTCTAATTTTCAATTTTCAGTTTTGTTGAGGACAAGTGGGCGATTACTTCCTTAGCATTCTGACAGTTTTTGCATGACGGACAATAAATTGTGTGAAAAAATCCCAATGACTTGTATTAAAGGAGGGACTTTATATTACCCTTTAACCTGAATATAGTTGCATAGAATTCTCACTTTTTTGGCAAAACTCCTTGTTCTCCTTTAATACTGTTAAATATTGTATCACAAGGTAAACATTAATTTTTTTACTTCAGCCTCCACATCTACTAGTTGACTTATTGAGTGTAATTATTGTGCTGTTTTAATCCAGCGATAGCTGTCTTTAATAGTGGCTGCTCACAGAATGTTAGGAGCTCTTTGATATATATTTTTTTCACCACAGAAAGGCCTGCCACTGAGAGAGTGAATAAACAGGCTCAAATAAATTGTACCAGTGTTTTCACCGGAAACGCTCCCTTGGGATTTATTTTCGAGCTGATTCCACCATAAATATACAAGCAATACACAGTGGAAATAGTATCTGAGAGATAGACGCAGTGAATTCATTTGCATTCTGACATTTCTTAACTTGCCTTGTTAAGATATTATCTGTTGTTAATGGTCTGCAGACATTTACTTTAATGTATTCCATGTTTGACTGCTGCTGTACATCTTGCTCTTCTACTCTGTGTGTGCGGATACCTCTCTTTGTATGGCATGCTCCACCTCCTTAAATAATTACCCAGACTATAGAGAACCTTTGTTCACACTTAAGAAGTTGATGAACCCTGATCACACTGTACTGACCCCATTGACTAGATGGCTGCTCACATAGTCAAAGACATGCAGAGAAAGGCCTTTAGCAATTAAACGGTCATCATTGAACACTGTGGGGGGAAACTGCTAAAAATGAATTCCACCTGTGGATAGCAGCAGCCTTTTTCTTTTTTTTTAAGGGGGCACCAGTGGCAATCCTGGCTCAGTTAGTGCCCTATTGACATGATAAGACACTTTTTAACAACTTAGTAGCTCTTTATGCATCTGTACTGTACATCTTGTTAGTTTCGCTGTACAGTTTTGATTTAGCATGCAAGTTGACCTAGGTTCAAATCCTAATCTACTATATAATTTTTTTAAATAATGTTTAACATAAATTGCTTTTAATGAATTGCTATTTTGAGTGCTAGGTTGTGGATGATGCAGTAGACTACTGTGATCTGGCATGGCAAAACCATGTTTTTTGCGATTAACACCGTGTCCTCACCAGATGCAATGCAACAAGATTCCAGCGACAAACAATTTGTCTGTCCACAGTGAACATGATAAAACTGCAGTGCAGCACAATCACAGCCAATAGAAACATTTTTGATGTTTACCGTATAGTTATGAGGAGCGAAATCTTGGATCAATGAGATTTAGGGTTGGGCAAGGATACCCAGGACCACGCCACAGAAATAGAAGTCAAGCGATTGACAAAAAATATGTTGTTTGGCGCTTGCCGCTCTTGCATCTGGTTTGGACAAAAACATGGTACCATTTATCACTTGTCGTTTTATTGCATCTTGTCTGGTTATGATGTAAGGAGCAATGAGCCTACTTTACATCTAATTTACATTAAATTGGGGGGTATAAATTAGTAAAGTTTATAGTGTGTTTTTGATTTTCCCAGAAATGTTGAATTATTTCCACTGTTTTGACTTGTTGATATGATGTAGGGCTACATCCTATGACGTTGGTTATCCAATCTGTTACACGCATATGTGAACTCTTCAAAAACCTGTTGAAATGCCGTTTATGCATTTTCACGGCCACGTAAGCCCCATTTTGTAAGAGAAACCTAGGTGTGGTAAACTGCTTTCTCTTAGTTGGTGTAAAAGTGGCGTAAGGAAACCAGCATTCACGTTTACAGTACATGGCGTTTCAGAAAGCCGCTTTCTGCAAATATCCTGGAATAAATTGTTTTCTTAAGTGCATGGAAATGGAGAGTGAATAAGATGCACCTTTTTAAGCCGAAATACCGCTGTACAAAAAAGGTGACATGATGCAGTAGTTCGAGTTCTCTCAACAACTGTCTCAATAACATTGCTTTGTTTTGAGAAAGCGGTAAAAGTGCACACACCTGAGCCTTATAATGTCTTACACCTGTTTCTAATTGCAGTAAGCATTGGGGAGAGCGATATAAAGGGACCACGCCAGAGACGAGGGAGAGATAGCTACGTGTCTGAAAGAGACTGTGTAGAATTTAAGCTAAAGATTGTTGCGCTGAAAAGCCCTTTAAGTTTGTTTATTAAAGCTATACCTTTGAGTTTGAAGAATCCAGTTCCCTGTGTCATTACATTCACCAAATGCAAAAAATTTTGTTGAGAGATCTACTAATTTCTTGTTCAGCCAACTATCAATTTGCAATACGAGAACTTTTATTTTGTCACCATTTCAATCTTAAATATGGTTTTAAATTACTTTTACATTAAGTTAACTGCAATATTTGCCTCTCTTGCAAGGCAAGGCAGTACAATTGTTTGACATGGACACCCAATAGACCTCAACCCTTAACACACACACCTCAATAACTGTGACAATAAACAAACCTCATTAAGTTAAAAGAGAAGCTCTTAAAATTACCACACAACAATCGACTAACAGTGGCAATGAAAAACAATGATAGCAGCTTAGATAAAGTCAGCAAACAGCAAAAAATAAGATTGCAATGCATGCTGGGAAATCGCAAATCAGTAACATTGTGCAATATGAAATAGTTTCTTCAGATAACTCTGCTAGGTTAGTTGGGACAACATTTGGGGGAAGGGAATATTGTTGGTCTAACGTGTTCTTATGTAGATGCGAAGTTATTCACATTTTGTAGTATTTGTGACTCAAAATCCTGCGTAAGCTGGATACAATTTAATTTAAATTAAATAAGTGGAGCAACTATTTAGTGAATTTATCCGTGTGTGTGTGTGTGTGTGTGTGTGTTCGATTCACAAAATGACTGTGTGAACGTCAAATACCAGTGGCTGGAATGTGTGTTGTAGCCTCTGTTAAAATATTATTTAGATTAAGCGAAAATAAGCGAGAGACACATTCCAGCCTTATTATGTGGGTGCCGTTGGGAGTGTGGGATTAAGATGGCCATAATGAGTTGAGGCCTGTAATAAGGGTGTCTTCACCAGGCCTAATGCGCTCAGCTCGGATCAGATGTTCCCTCTTCGAAAACGCCACGCTTATCGGAGGGCTTTAGGAGCAGAGAGAAAAAGAAACCCCAGCCTCGTCTTTCCATACTTCCCCACCCCTCACAGTAAATGAGTTTGATCCTTTTCAGATGTTATTCAATTAATTTACTTTAGATTTAATTACATGTGAAAGAGTCCAAGTTATCCCTCTCCTCTAAATAGGGGGTCTCTGCTTTCTAACTAGCCACCTCTGGTGACTCACATGTTCTTAATTACACTTTTCTTTTTCTTTTCCCCCCAGCCCCTTTCCACTTCCTTTTCCTGGTCTCTTTTTCCCCCTTCAGAGGGACAGAAGAACTGTGAGGACTGTTTGTTTGTAGATGGTTCAAAGAGTCAGGTACCGCTGTGACTCAGTGTAGCTGTACAGGAGCGTTATTTCGCCTCTGAACAGGGCTTGAGAGCCTGGATTAATCTGTGAAAGTGCTAGCTTCCCTCATTCAGTTGGGGAACTGAAATGGAGTCAGTTCTCTAACGTTATGATTGCCGTGAACACTCATGGCACTTTTGACAAACAGAGTACAAAAAAAGGTCCTGAAACTATATATTATATGAGCTGTTTTATACTAATCATACATTTGGCAAAATGTTTTTCATTATTGCAACCCTGTTTCCAAAATTTGGGTAAGTGCTTGCATTTTAAAGTCTCATTTGTATGATTTTGCTATTTTCTAGCAATAAACATTACAATTAAATATACAGAATTTATATTAAAAATAAACTTAAGTTTTGGCTAGATGGCTTCGGATCATATGTTGGTTTTTAGTAACTGATAAATTAATATTTTTTGATAAGTTATTCTTACATTCACTTGGATAAAAGTCTTGAAAGAGCTTGAAGAACACAGCCAACATTTACATTTTGTGTCAATATTGAGAAAATGAATAATAAAAGTTGATATTAATTTTTTTTTGTAAAAGGGGACAATCATTCAGTTACAGTGTTCTGCACAAAATGTACAAAAATTACATTTTTGATAAGTTAAAAACGTTAAGACGTCAAAGGTGGTACAACCCAAGGCATCTAAGAAGGTCATGGCCTTTTAGATGGGACAAGCCAAAAGGATTTGGATTTTTTCCTCTAAGCTTAAAAAAAATAAAAATAATAGGAGTGTAAAAAATGCCTCATACAGTACATGAAGGTACAGTGGACAGAGAGTGCTTTGTTGCGTGAAAATACAGTGAATATTTTCTAGTCAGTTTTCTGTGGTACTCTAAATGTAGAGTCCAGACATTTTTTGGTTAGAAGAGTATTTCTTTCTTTTTGAAAATTGATATCAGCCATGTGTCTGTTTGAAAAGAAAAAAAATGATGGATGGATTTTATTATAATTATAATTATTATTATTATTATTATTATTATTTTGCCTTTTATTTTCTTGAAGTCATTTACTATTCAAATGTTTGCTGGCCACTTCAATTGGCGATCACTCCCTTGAGCAATTCATCCCATGGCAAGCAGTTGGTGATAAGGATTCTTTTAATAAAAACCTCTCTGATTTGATGAATACTGCCTTTGTTGTGCCACAGGCCTCTTATCAAACACCTCTGTCCTGCTCAAATCAGCAGCCTGCAATATGTAAAAATATGTAAAAATGGTATGATTAATTCCCCTAGCCTTTTCTGAAAGATCCTGACCTTCTGAGTGAAGAGATAGTTGGGACTCGTCAGTGTAAATGTGGTTTGATATCAGGACTTTGAAGACTTTCATTATCTAAATGACAATTGTTTGATATTTTGGCAGTTTGAATGTGTTAAGTGTTTAATGAATTTAATAACCCGCCAAAATCATATGATAGAAAGATTGCTGAAGACATCAAAGTTTTGTACATGCTGTATGCTAATAACTTATCAGGCCTGACATCAAATAGCCTTTCCACATTCTTGAGCAGATCTTCACCTTTAAAGGCAGTAAGAGTGAATGATAAAAGTGATTTGAAATCATTTAGTTTTTAATTTTTGTCTTTTTAGGCCTCATCTGCCACCAACTGCATGCTGGAGTCTCAGAGCATCAGTGAACTCAAGGCTGAGATTGTGTCTTTGAAAGGGCTTCTTCTCAGCAGGTAACACTGATCCTGCATGTACTGTTTCTAACAGTGGAACTCTAACAAAATACTTTGGTCAGAGTAGGCGGAAAATTTAATTAAATGAAAATGAGTTTTATTGAATTAATTCAACAGTGTCAGTTGTTCTGCTATCAAAACATTGAAAATACATTCCACAAATTTCTAGTGTGAAAAAAAATAATTAGATGTGACCTAGCACCAAATTTTCAGGTGCAGAACTGTATGACTTATTTAAAAGACTTTACCTCTGTCTCGCACAGCCTCGCCTTTGCTTGCATTAAATTATATTGCCGTCTACGTTAGGGAAGCAAGAACAGTTTATTAATCAGAACAGATTCCATTTAAAAAAAAAATCTATAAACAAATTATTTTCATTATAATCTTTCTGTATTATTCTGTAATACCTTCTGAATTTAATGCTGCTGCAGACGGAAGTAGAAAAAAGTTTATCAATGTCCAAATGAGTGAAAATTCTTGTTTTTCACTCAGGGCAGCCAATATTTGTATGTCTCGGGACTGGTCAGCAGATAAATGTGTCTGAAACCGGGCATGTAGCTGAAACCAGCTCATTACTGGTTAATGAGGCCTGATGCATCCAACAGGTTTCCTCAATGCCCCAAGATGGAGTTCGAATCCAGGGTGTGCTGAGTGACTCCAGCCAGGTCTCCTAAGCAACCAAATTGGCCCGGTTGCTAGGGAGGGTAGAGTCACATGGGGTAACCTCCTCGTGGTCGCTGTAATGTGTGGTTCTCGCTCTCAGTGGGGCGCGTGGTGAGTTGTGCGTGGATGCCGCAGAGAATAGCGTGAAGCCTCCACACGCACTAAGTCTCCGCAGTAACACACTTAACAAGCCACGTGATAAGATGCTCATATTGACGGTCTCAGATGCAGAGGCATCTGAGATTGGCCACCCTGATTGAGGCGAGTCACTACGCCACCACGAGGACTTAGAGCGCATTGGGAATTGGGCATTCCAAACTGGGGAGAAAAGGGGAGAATTTTTTTTTTTTTTTAATTGATTATGCATGTAATACTCAAATTAAGATAAGCTGTAATCTCATACATCTGAAATTTACACAGATAAAAGCTTTCGGTTTGTCTGTTGTTTCTTTCTCAATAAACATTTTAAGTTCTAATTACCTTTTTCTTCCATTGTCTGAATGTTTTGACTTGTTGTCCCTCTCAAGATGAGGTAATCTTTGGTTAAAAAAAAAAGTTTTCCATCTGATCAGCTTATTATCACATATATTCAAATGAACAACTGTGACATTAAATGTTTGAAGTCTTTTTCAATGTAACTTGAATTTTGTTGTGAATACATGCTTTTGTTTTGGAAAAAAAAAAAAAAAAAATGCCATGTGTGGCATACATATGGAGATAATCTCTCTCTCTTGTACTTCCACAAACTAAATCCAAGCACACGCTACAGGATTGAAGCTTATCATCCTGCGCATATTTAAAGACTCACAGTTTCTTGTCTTCTGCAGTGTCGGTGGAGGCTTTACATAATTAATCTTAAACTAGGTGTGTTGTTTACAAGATTTTATGCTTCTCCCCAACTGTAGTTAAGATCATGAAGTTTGTTGTCCTAAAAATCAGTTTTTTCTTGACAACATGTCAACGAATCATTAGGGAGGAAGGGCTTGCGGTCATTCCGTCCATCCGTCTGTCCATCCATCCATCCATCCATGGCTTAAAGTGGGAGTACACCCAAAAATAAATATTTTGTCTTCATTTATTCATGTTGTTCCCAACTTGTATTACTTTCTGTCCTCCATGGAACAGAAAGATGTCGTCATGGACTGACAGCTCACCATTGACTTCGACTGCATCTTTTTTTTTCATACAACGAAAGTGAATGGTGACTGAGGCTAACATTCTGCCTGTTATACATCTCCTTTTGTGTTCCACAGAAGCAAGTCATTTAGGTTTGGAACAACATCAGAATGATTAAATGTTAACAGAATTAAAATTTTTGGGTGAACTATCCCTTTAAAGACCGGCAAATCCCTTTGTGTTTCCAAAGCACAAAATCTAGACACTCTCTTGCATATTTTAGTCAGAATGCAGCCTGAGGCTCAATGTGCACTCCATTGTGTGAGATTTCAGCAAACAGTTTAAAGAACTGCTTGTACTGTTCATTCACATCCTCTCTCTTCTCACGTTCCCAGGAGACAGTTCCCTGCTTCGCCCTCCGTCCCCAAAATCCCATCCTGGCAGATCCCTCTTAAAACAGGATCGCTGTCCAACTTGCCCTCCACCAACCACACCAACAGCAGTAGCGACATCTCGCCCGTCAGCAACGAGTCGGCCAACTCCTCCCCTGTTAAAGAGAGTAACAGCTCCATGGCCACCCCGTCCGGCTCGCTTTGCCTTAACGGAGATGTGGGGCTGGGGTCTATGCTCCCTCTGGACCTGAAAGACCAGGTCCGCATGGAAGTCCAGGGTGAGGAGGAGAAGAAAGATGATGATGAGGAGGAAGAAGAAGAGGAGGAGGATGATAACGTGATCCATGCAAATGAAGAAGAACAATTGAGCATCCAGACAGAGGACAGGAGAGGAGGAGACGGACAGATTAATGAACAAGTGGAGAAGCTGCGGCGTCCAGAAGGAGCGAGTAATGAGAGTGAGGTCGATTAGAGAGGAAATCCATGACCGGACCTATCCGTCCATTCATTTCTCATGTTTTTTTTTTTTTCCCCAATAGTTAATTTAAAGAGAGAGTGCATAAAAAATGTTTTTCTATTTTTTGTAATATATATACTGTATATATAAAATATATATATATATATATATATACACACATACATATATATGCACATACATATATATAAATCATTTCTTATAGCTCACCCTTTTTGCAGTAAAATGGCTACCACTGGCCTAATTTACACTTCAGGTGAGATGGATTATGTCCCATTCATTGCAGTTCTGTACCCTTTTGACTCGACTAACTTCACTGTTCAACATGCAAAATTTCCAACGTGCAACCTGGAGTGGCACAAACATTCTGCATGCCTGAACAAGCACAGAAGCACATTTTTGGAAAAGACAATGAGAGAATAATGAACATGATTTTCCTTTTGCAATCAATTGGAAACCAGAGAGTTCCCCTAAATGCTAGCTATTTCATCAGACAGAAACTGTAGTGTCCAAGGCTCTGTAAAAGCCAATATATTTGTACTTTAAAGCTTCAAGTCAAAGCAAACATGGTCAGTTACAGGTAAAGAGATAGTACACCAAAAAAAACAAAAAACAAAACATAATTTACTCAACCTCATGTCATTCAAAACCTGTTCTTTCCTTTGTGGAATACAAAAGGAGATGTTGTGAAATGAATGGTGACTGAAGCTAACATTTTGCCTGTTTTGACATCTGTTTTGTGTTCCACAGAAGAAAGTCATATAGGTTTGGAACAACAAGAGGGTGAGTAAATGACAACATTATTTAACTTGAAATTATACCTTTAAGGGACTATAGCAACTATTCAAAGGCTTCAAGGAATCACATTTGACCCTGTGTATCTATACTGTAGTACACACAGAGTGCTGGAGCAGTCAGTCCGTTTGCGTAACAACAAGGCCTTGTGATTTATTATTAAAGTCATAGCGGTTTGCTTCTCAGTGGTAGTGAGAATTTTTATGTCTCTGATTGAAAAACAGAGAGAAACCTGTTAAAAATGCAGGGCCAAGAGAAATGTGTTTGTTATAGTTGTATCTCTCCAGTCTCCAGCAGGGTAGCTGATTTGGTTTATGAAGTATGTTAATAATCAAATGATCGACAAATAACAGATGTATTAGTTCATGCAGCTTGAAATGTCAATGAGGCTAAAATCGGAAATCTAATACTGAAAGCCTGTTAGATTGTATTATATTACACGACAAACCCTCCAGTCCAAATTATATAGGCCTCCTGCAGTGAATAATCTTAACATGAAATGGTGCTGGGGTTTTGTAATTAAACTGTGTAAAACAATGGATGCTTCGGTGGAGGTGCTGACAGTTGTGCTTTTCTCTTTGGGGGCTTTTCTATCAGAAAGTCCTGAGAGGATTTTTAAAAAAGAAAACTCCCCGTGATGCAAATGGAGAGTAACGTATGAATATTGAACTAATGAAATTACTCACTCGCCAGCTGATGAGGAAAAAAGATCCTGGAGTGAGAACTAGAGCATCAGATCCATTGTGACATTTTCACTTTTAACAATTGATCTTCAGAGTAACTGGATTACGGTGCAGGCAGGTGAATTGTGGGGCTGTGGTGGTGTTCGCCATGCAAACGGCACAATGGAAGAGCTCAACATGTCTGGCTATGTGTGTTTGTCTCCTTACTTCCTAGACTAGAGGTGACTTTACACATACCCACACAAGGATAGTAGATATTCATATGATACAATGTAAAGAGAAACAATATGTATTTGTTTGATATGCAGTGACATGGGTTTGATTTTGGTGTTGATTTGAAAAAGCTCAAAATCCAAATGCGAATTGAACGTTAAAGGGTTAGTTCACCTTAAAATTCAGTCAAAGTCATCATTTTCTCATCCTCATGTCATTCCATACCTAAATGCTGTTATTTTTTCTGTCAAACAGAAATACATTGCTCTTTTCCATACAAAGATGGTTCATAGTGACCATGTCTGTATATGGCTCATGTCTTCTGAAGCCATACGATAGCTGATCATTAAGTCTGTGAGTCGAACTCAAGAACCGGACTCAAGAGCCAGATTTGTAAAACATTCAGACGTTAATTTACAAATCAGACAGATTCAGTTCTTAAGTTACACTCCCTGACTCAACGATTCAGTTGCGGTTCTCTTGTTAAAAGCTCACTGAAGTCAGTGAATAATGATGTAAATTTTGGTCTGTTTCTCTGACAAAGCAATCATGTGGCTTCAGAAGACTAGGAATATAGTTTTAAGGACACCTTTTATAGTGATTTTTGGGTGTCTTTTGTCATTTTTGGAGTATAACAACCAGTAACACTATGAACTGTCAGTGTATGGAAAAGATCTGCATAAAGATTCTTTAAAATACTTTTTTTTCATATGGTTTGAAATGACATGAGGGTGAGTACGTTGTCACATTTTTCATTTTTGGGTTAACTGTTCCAAATGGAATCAGTGAAGTAAATATGATCTTGAAAGTAAATCACATCTTATTGGAGTCACAGAAATGGCATGAATGAGTTACTGATAGTTACCGAACATTTGAGGAAGATAGAGCGTTGGCTTCAGAACGAGACAGCTTTAGTAAGAGTGTGAGTGCATGTATCAGATGTTGCTTAAAACCACATTCTGTAGTTCCCGCAACGCTGGTTGAATCTGGTATAGTGTGACAACAGAGGCCTTCAAACAACAACATCATAGCTTGCTAATTTTAGCTAATCATTGTAAAGCTGCTGTGATAGAGGTTAGGGCTACTGAATTAATCATGAGATAAGACACAGTTTCAGTGCCTATGTATCTGTTGAGATTACATTCTGCTTGTCTCCAACCGCATTTTTATGACAAAATCTTGTTATGAATCTACTTCCTGCAGCTGGGTTTCCACAACTCTGATTGGGGCTTTAAAGTATTAATTCTCATGTCATGGTGTGAGTGTGTGTGAGTGTGTGTCTGTTGGCTCAGTTTTACAAATATGTTTGTAAAAAGATTTGTATGAACTGAACAATGCTGCTGTATGTAGCTCTGTTGATATTCTTGTTGACACCTTGCTGGTTTTTGTCTCAGAGAAATCCTGGTGTAAAGAGATGATTGTAAATAATTGTAATAAATTTGATTTAACACAAATTTCCTTGTTTTCTCATTTAATTTTTTTATTTGATGAGGAACCGATGTAACGTGCTGAACGCAGAAGTCCACGCTGCATTTTTTCTAAAGTATCATGATTTCACCCTTGTACAAAATAGAACAAAGTGATAGTTCACCCAAAAATGAAAATTATCTCATGATTTACTCACCCTCCTGGCATCCCAAATGTGTATGACTTCTGCAGAACACAAATTAAGATTTTTAGAAGAATATTTCAGCTCTGTAGGTCCTCACAAAAAGGGAATGGGTGCCAAAATTTTGAATCTCCAAAATCCACATAAAGGCAGCATAAAAGTAATCCGTATGACTCCAGTGATTTAATCCATATCTTCAGAAGTGATATGATAGGTGTGGATGAGAAACAGATCAATTTTTAAGTAATTTTTTTAATCATAAATTCTCCTTTCTGCCCAGTAGGGGGCAATATGCACGAAGAATGTGAATCACCAAAAACACAAGAAGAAGAATGTGAAAGTGAAGTGGAAATTGACTGAGAAGGGAGGAGAATTTATAAGAAAAATACTTAAAAATCTGTTTCTCACCCATACCTATCATATCGTGTCTGAAGATATGGATATAACTACCAGAGCCGTCTGGAGTACTTTTATGTTGCCCGTGGATTTTGGAGCTTCAAAATTTTGGCACCCATTCACTTACATTGTATGGACCTACAAAGCTGAGAAATTCTTCTAAAAATCTTCATTTGTGTTCAGCAGATGAAAGAAAGGCATACACATCTGGGATGCAAGGAGGCTGAGTAAATCATGAGAGAATGTCCATTTTTATACAAGGCATTGAAGAATGCATTAATATATATTAATGCTTGACACCTTAATAGATAAACAATATCTAAAAAAAACAAAAAAACAATTAGTCGGACATGTGGCCTGATGGGAATCTGGCTTGAGGTCCAATCCCACCCACCTCTTTTACTCCCTGTCGTTCCTGTCACCTCTATACTGTCCTGTTCCAATAAAGGCAAAAAGCTTATAAAATGATTTTGAAAACACTTGAATGCAAATGATGCATGTCCAGCCTGATCTCATGAAAATTATGTGGTGGTGACATTTTTGCAAAATGACATTATGTGGTTCATTACACATATCACAGCATTTCCGAGATTAAATGGGTTTTTAAGTTTTAAATCAAGAAAACCAACCTCCCTACCCAAAACCTTAAACCTAACCGATTATTTCATAAAAACCAATGTGAGATGAAAATGAAATGTGTAAAATTTGCATAGGATTTAATAACAAACTTAATCTTACTCTGAATTTCACATTAAGTCAGCACTCTTCTTGGCATTTTCAATGGACTCTCTAAATGGATTTCAGTCGATTGACCTTGATCCTAAAACAGCACTATTTAAAATAAAAAATGTTAAAATGCCTCATTCCACTGTAGTAAGCAATACAAATATTCCAGTGCATTATCAAGTTTATGAATTTAATTTGTCTGTCAAGGTCTAAATGATCAATAACCTTGCACATATTAATGTGCTGTATAAACTTCTTGAAAGGTTCGATACCGCATCCCTTTGTAATCCATTAACCTCTCCCCGGAGTTCAGGCAAAGCTCAGATTTATAGGGGCTGCTGTAATAAATGCACTTGTACATCATTTAGTGTCTTATGGGACAAGCTGTGCATTCCTGTCTAGAAAGCCTCTTCCATCCCAATCTCCAACTCTTTTCATTGGAAAGGTGGGTGAGACCTACGAACAGTGTGATCTGGGCCTACACTTAAAGGAATAGTTCACCCATAAATGAAAATTCATTCATAATTCGTTCACCAATACATTGCTATTTCCAAATATATGTTTGTGGAACACAAACAGAGATGTTAGGCACAATGTTAGCCTCAGTCACCATTCACTTTCATTTCATGGAAAAAATATGCAGTGAATAGTGACCAAGGCTGTCATTTTGCCTTATAAGGGTTTGGAACAATGTGGGGGTGGGTAAATGATGACAGAAATTTCATTTTTTTGGGTGAACTTTCCCTTTAAACAGGAAAAATATGTTATAAAGCTAGAGCAGATACAACAGGCAGATCAGTGCTTCTACATCTGGCTGCACAGACGAGGGAAAAGTGCTTTATATAGATGCTGAAGGTGTCTCCCGGGGTTTTGCTGGCACTTGGGGGCTTCAACCTCATCAGTGGGGTTTGCTAAACAGTCAATAGGCTGCTGCTGTATTGATGTGTGCTGAACTCTATTGTTCTCCTGAACTGAGCACTCAGCAGGTTAGAGGACTGAGTGTCTCCTCAGATCAATGCGAGGGTTGTTAGCCCTTCCTGCCCCAGGAGGTTCACTGCACACTGGCTGCGCTCACAGCCCAGGGTGCTCTTTGAGAAATTACAACCTGGATTGTCTTTTGCTATCCATATATTTTTCTTATAACCACTTCAGATCTGTACTTTAAAGAACAGTTAATGGAGCAAAGCTTGAAAATCTGCTCTGTGCATTGGAAAAAGGGGTTCCCAAAATTGTCTTTGTCTGTGGAACCCCTATGGCCTAATTAACTTAAAGTAATTTTATAGGATTTTTTCAGTTTTGTAAACTTTCAAAAAATATGCATTGGGATTAAAAAGTCTCAGGCCACATTGAACAGCTGGGATTCAAAATCTAACTTAAACCTGGTACTGAGCAGCGACTAAAAACAAAATGTTTTTCATTTCGATTCATTCTGAGCAAAAACAATATTTTTTCGTTTTGGTTCGAAGTTCTGCAGCCTCCTTTCCAAATGACAACTGGTTAAGAACAGTTAATAATATTCTTTTTTAAATGACAGTACTCTGCACTAAGGGGTGGGTGAAAAACCAGTTGCAGGGTTGCCAGATCTAGTAAGAGGAACAAGCAATGTGGTCTGGAAAAACAAGCCCAAAATAAGCCACTTGCCAAAAATAAGTGAAAATGAGCAATTAAATTTTTTCCGGTGTGGGAAATTTATCGGCATAGAAATCATAACAAGCATGCAGTTAATTCAAGTGTAATTTTTGTTACAGATCTGCTTCTGAGTCAAAACCCGGCAGCATCAATTCTGTATTAATGCATCATATCTAACAATAATTCAGTGAAGACTTGGAAACAACTGAGAAATTTACTTTTTACCTCTAATAATGTTTTCCTTGTATCTGGATTAGCTGTGCATGTGTATGTAATTATACATAATTGTTAAAAGGTCTTCATTTCACAGAATGCGACAGTACATCCACAACAGGTAATTAGGCAAACAAATAAAAACAAATAAATAAATAAATAAAATGCAGCTGTTTTCTTCAGGATCAAAGCACATGTTTTTTCAGACAACACAAAGTGATGTAATTCCAAAAATATACAGTGATAAACCCTTTGGCCTTCGGTTTCATAAAAAAATTATTGGAACGAAATTAACCGGTTATAACCGGTTACCAGCATTTAAAAATATACATTGTTTTCACTCAGGAACAATTGAAAATGACTTTGTTCCCGCTTTCAGTTGCACTCCGCAAAAAAATTTGTTTTTGAAAAATGTAAAACAAATAAGCATTATGATGTAAAATTAAGATGCTGCACTATTTCTGTCAATAATCACATGTAAGCAAATCTGTGACATTGATCATGTTAAAGTTGTTGTTCTGTGTGTTTGTTTGGCTTCATATGAAGGACTATATCTGTCAACTCTGTAAAACATGAAACATGTTCAGAGGGGGTCATAACTAAAAACGGCGATGCAAGATCATAAAACATCAACCTTACCAATAAAGAAATCTAAAAAAGCTACACAGGTCTCAGGGGTAGCATCAAGACAGGAAGTGGCAACAGGATTGATTAATGTTTTTATCATATTAAGCAGAATTTGAGGATTATGAGGGTTTTTAGAGATTATATCTGTCATTTAATGCAAAGTATTTTGTAACACATTGTTTTCTTGTTTGTAAACCCTTATGGGTTCATCATGGAAATGCATGGGTTTGTGAGAAATTCAAATGGTAAATTAAATTGCACCAAAATTGCATAGAAAATGTAAAAAAAAAAAAAAAAAAAAAGTAGAAAGTTTAATACAATCATATATACCACTTTATCTTCATCGTGTCCTGCCGACAGTGGACTGATGCCCCGTTCTTTTGCTGACTTGCTGCAGAGCTACTCCAGTCCGACTGAAATAAAACGATTTTAACTTAAATATATACTAGGGAATCTTTTGCCATGAATTTTATGTGTTATTTAAATAACTTCCAACTTTTTTACAATTAAAACTAGCTAATGATGTATCAAATCTATTCATTTTGATAATCTTTTGTTTCCAACCATGTTTATGTAGCTGTGGCATAAATAACATTAAAATAATAATTAAATAATGAGAAAATGTTTACCAGTGCATTTCTGTTGAAAATAAAGCAGAATACATGTTTGCTGAAATCTACACAAGCTTACAGCTGATTGGTCCTTGCTTTCTTTGTGTCATTTTGAATGTTCACTTCGATGCGTCCAGTGTAGACAGCCTCAAGCCGTTGCGATAGGTTGGACCACGTCAATGGTGTAGACAGGGTCTAAACATCATTTTCAACACCACAGTGCTGTCATACACTGGAATTAGAATGCATTCCATATTATAGATACCAGTCAATGTAAGCCATACCTATCTTTATTTTTAACAATAGCACAACAGGTGCCCCATTAAAGCAGTATCTCTGGACACAATCCCTGCCACCGGGTCAGAAACCCTCTCCAAGTCCTCTAAGCTTTGCATGAGAAAGGTCAAGCCTAATTCTACAGGGATGAACTGGAGGGGTGACTTCCTCCTTCCGTCTTAGATAAGATGGGTAGGAGCGCACGCAGTGCTGCATGTGTAGGAGGGAACCTGTTTGATGTTGTGCTAATGTGGGTCTAGACCTCTGGAACACCACTGGGTCTCCTATATTTAAAAGAAATCTGCTGATGGACAATATTATACACCACAGGAAAATCATGTTTGTGCAGCTGCAAGTCGACAGCATGCTATGTTGCAGTTCACTCTGCTCTTAGCAAATTTCCCCCTCTGTGTTTTGCAAAGTGCCATTTATGTGCACGTCTGCATTGTTTTAGCATCCAAATTGCTAAAGGAATATGGAAATTGGGTAATGGTAATGGTTTTAATTCAACTACATCATTCACAATGCTTCATGGCATTGTAGTTCATTCGCACATGAAAAAGTCATAAATCTTGGTCTTTTTGTCCAATTTTCAAGTATCTTTTATGCTTCAAATCAAAACTTGTAATCTTGTGATTCACCTTGGAGCTGGTTGGTTTGGTTCGGTTCATGGCTTATAAATGTTTTTATGAAGAATTTTATGAAATAACTATGGAAAAACTTTAATGGGAAAAATACTTCCAGATACAAATGTCTGAAAAAGTGGACAGGCACTGTTGCTTTCTATTTATATAGAAAGTGTTTGCACTGAAAAAAATGCCAGAGACTTAATTTAGACTTATTTGCAGCGCAACGCCATTTTAGCACTTCCTGTTCGATTCTGCATGACTGTTTAGAGCAACATCACAAAAATGCATAAATCTTTGAGTTTTAGTTGAAAAAAACATATTTTAGCTGAACACGGATGTACTTTCTTGGCCTATAAGTAGTTAGAACCTTGACAGATCAGACCACACCTTTGGGAGCACAAGTTGAGTATTACAGCAAGGTGAAAATGGGCCAAGGTCAGATGAGACCAGCTGCATAAGACCTTAGTGGGCTAAACCCAAGTGCAACAAAGCCCATACAGCCATAAAGCACTTTGTCATCACTTATATGATTGTTCAATCGAGCAGGATTGCATTTCGCCCCTCTGTGTGGCTGCTGTCACTTAATGTTCCTCTGGCCCTGTTTCAACTCTAAATGGAACAAATTCAAAGCCGGCGTCCTCATGCGGCAAGTGCTGAGGCTGTGGTGGTCAAAACTGCAAGGTGTCTGCAGTATAGTCAGAGGAGGCATGGAAGAACTGAGGGTGGGGTGTGAAAAACAGAAAGAGTGAAAAAACAATAGCAGGCTGTAAAAGAGAAGAATAAATCTCCGGGGAGCTGAGAGGGGCTTGGAAGTGGTAATCCTGGAGACAGTATTTATGAATTGGCCAGTAATGAGCCATCAGCACCATGGCGGATATGAGCACTCCACTGGAGAAAAATGCCCTTGTCCTACACCGGCAGGGAGAGCGTCCCTTTTATGGGGGTAAAATGGATTATCTAGGGGTGCTTGTCAGCCTGTTGAGGACCCAGGACTGCAGGCGGTGGCGAGGCAACAGGTGCAGCCCTAGCCAAGGCTTGCAAATTAGACATCATATAGACATGTGCATGTGCAGCACCTGAGAGATGCAGTGGGTGCAGAAGAGAAAGTGAAAGCAAAGGTTAATCTGATACAAACTCTATGTTTGTTTTAGATAGGACTTGCTCTTTCTTCCTTTTCAGACCTTGTGTCTAAATTTGTGTGCTTCTCTGCAACACAGTATGCAAAAAACAGTGTAGGATGTCTGAATACTCCGTATTCATGAGGAGAACAGTACCTGAATGACCTGCATCTGCTGAGATTTTAAAGTGTGCAACCAGTGGACATTTTGCTATCCCATAAGGTCACATGAGCTGAGGAGCTGTCAGATTTGAAATGTAAAAAAATAAAAAAAATACAGAAAACTTTGAGCCAGCTGTTTTCACAGATCTATTCAAAGTTATTCAAAAATACATTAAGAAGTTTACACAAAACAATTGAATATGTCTTCAAATTCAGAGTTCATTGACATTTTAATATTTTTTTCTGGGGCTTAAAGTAAAAAATGACCATCTGGAGACAATAAAAAAAAGTCTCTTTAAAAGCTTGAAAAATCTGTAAAAATTCATGTAAAAACTATGTCCTAAAAACTGGATACAAGGTCATTTTTTTCTAGGGTTAAACTAGATTTTAAAAGATTTCTGACTATTGGACACATTTTATGCGCTCTTCCTGCGTAGTGGAAAAAGAAGGGTTATCAGAATGCGAAGCTGGCCAAAAAAAAAATTGTCAAAATGGCAGCTGTAACTACCAAAACTTCTGTGGAGATGATATCACCTTACAAATGTGAGTTGAATGCTTTACCATCACCCCACGTACCATGATTCCTCTATATATGTTAAAAGCCATTTTTAGGCACTTGTATCTTGGATCAGGTTAGCTAACATGCTAAAGCTAGCAGCAACACTTAACAAGAGGACATGCATTAAAATTTCCCTAAACAACACTAAGAAAAAACATATGTGTTCCGTTTGAAATAATACTGCCCTTTGAAAATTCATACACAATATGGCCAAGTAGGTAGTATATAGCGCATCATTCGAGACAACTCCAGTCTTCCTCTCTGGCTTACTTTACACATTCAAATGCACAGTTTCACCCTGGGAGGGCATGCTGTATGACACTGGCATGCTCAAAATGTCACTCCTATAACTCTGTGTCTAAACCAATAGAGCTGCTTTTAGCTTAGAGCTTAGAGTTTATGCCTTAATTAAGACAATGAATACCAGTGTTAACTTCCTCATCACAGTACCTTTGTAATTACAGCATCTCTGCTATATCCTGCAGCACAGCTCTTAATGACTGTGGAATAAGTAAGATGTCTGATGCCTGGAGAAATAACTCTTCTCTTGTACAGCTGGAGGGGTTCTCTGTCATTAACGTGTTTATTAAAGACTGTTTAGAAATGGGCTGCTTGTATAAAATGCTGTGTGCTTTAATACTGTGCTAAAATGTTGTTAGAAACCAGCCATTAAGTGATGAAATATGAGGTGGGAAATGGTATTTCATATTGTTTTCATAAACTGATCTCACAGTGAAATTGGAAACAGTAACTTGACTTTTCTTTAGCTAAAAGTCTGTGCTTACCAAAAATTTAAAGGCTGTCCACAGTAAGTGCTGTTGGGTGTATGGGCACGTGTGAGCTCCATTTTCAGGGTGAAATGTCCAAAGAGGGGCATCAAAAGGGAGTTGTAAAGCTAGCTGTTTTCAGCTGCACAGGATATAATGCACATATTTTATAAAGCGAAGAGCGCGAGATCTTGCTGACGAGTCGGCTGTCA
This sequence comes from Myxocyprinus asiaticus, assembly GCF_019703515.2. NCBI lineage: Eukaryota > Metazoa > Chordata > Actinopteri > Cypriniformes > Catostomidae > Myxocyprinus > Myxocyprinus asiaticus. The sequence goes on from NC_059371.1 coordinate 27,319,535, forward strand.
TCACTGCCTCATCGCCATTGAGAAAGAGATCCTTATGGATTTAAAAACCTGAGAACAGGAAAGGAGGACTGATTTTCACTTCAAGCAAATTGGTAAGTGCTTTTTGCATTGTTATAGCAACATCAGGAGTTTTCTAAGTGTAAATTAGGCTGCTAGAGCATTCGGTGACGGATCAAGTTTTGAAAAGTAACCGTGTACCCTGATGAAACAAAATTTATTGCAAGCAAACTTTAAATAGCAAATATTATTAGAGAGCTTTTTCTTGGTATTAGACCTCCTTGGTTCTTGCTTTCGTGCGTGGACGTGTTTTTAAAATGTCAATTGGTATTATTAGTTGACTGCCATGTAATGTATGATGGGCATACGCCATCTTATTCATTGTGAAACTGTGTTTTCTTAATGGCATGAATCGCACTGAAGGCCTAGACTTAAAATGCATGGGCTGTGACTGCAAACACGGCATTTTAAACTCTCTTATTTACCTTCACCCAGTTCGAGAGGATGCATTTGGAGATTCAGGAGTCATTCCTTATGGTCATATACAAACAAATGTAGCTGGTGCCTTTAGAGTCAGCGCATTACTGAAAAGATAAATGTCATCATATCCTGTGTGCTTCATCAAAAGGCCTGTTTTTCCTCTAATTCTCTTTGTTCCCTCTCAATCAAATCTGATTTAAGAGTCGCTTAAATGGACAAAATTGGTAGCTGGCTCTTATTTCTCCCTCTCTCTCTCTTTTTTCATTCAATATAGTTCAATTTAAAAATGGTCTGGTTTGTATGCTTGACAGATGAACATTGTGGTCTGCAGGTGCTTCTGATCACAGAGGCAGTGCACACTTCAGTTACAGCACTGATGTTAATGAAGGAAGGCAGTCTGTAATACCTGGAGAAAGCTATTAGTTAGCATTCCCATTCATCTCAATGGCAGTTGTCCAGCTGGCACATGCATCAGTTGAAGCCTGCGATTTAATCTGCCATCTCTGCTCATGGGTGCTTAATTCTGCAGTTTTTATTTTATTTTATTTTTTATTTTTTTGCCAGTCACCTGAGCTAATTAATCACTCACTAATCAGTGTAAAGTCACAGGAAAATTAAAGTTAGCAACTATCCTGAGCTGTGACGTCAAATGCAACAGACTAGGAAAAATCTTAGGACCCTCCAAAAAACTGGCCACTGATAAAACATGTACTATAATATAATGAAATATTTGTGAATTATGTGTTGCTTGAAAAAGCAATACATGTTTTGTTTTTGTTGCTTTTTGTTGCTTTATTTATTTTTTTATTTTTATTTTTTTATGGTCGTTATCCCCTGCAGGTAGATGTCAGAACTACAGCATTAAGGCTTGGCCACATTCACCTTTACATGGCAAAATTCTGTGGGCAAAATAGTCATTGCAATGGAAATCCACACAATCAGGAATTCTGCCTGATGGACTTCCGGTGGCAAAGACATTTCATGATGCAGATTTCGCATGGGTTTTAAGTTTTGCGAGCTTTAACAAGCTTTGAACAGCAAAAGTTACTTGGTTTGGCAGTTACCTCTGTGTGGACAGTGCTTCGTACAGCTACACAGAATATTCACAGTGGACAAAGAAATAATCCTAGCTTTGACTTTCTTTATAACTTCACTCCCAGAGTATAAAGTGCAACATAAAAAAGAGGCTTCTTGACAAGTAGTATTTGCTGGTTTCACATGTTCTTAACATCCACCCACGCCTTCTTTGCATGCTGAATTTTGTAGTGCAAAGGTAAATGCAAGGTATATGTGTTTCCCCTTTGATGGCCATGTATTCAGACAAATTTTTTTTCCCCCCAAGCAACATATAAATTGCAAGTACTTCTTTATATAGTAGACATTTTACCAGTGACAGATGGTTTTTGGAGGACTCTTAAAAACGTGAAATGTACTTCTTTTTACCCTATCTGCTGCCATTGACAAGTGATGAGTCACATGACAAAATGCTCTTGGAGCCAGCCGAGCAACTGTCATTGAAAATAATGGGAATACTGGCAGACAGCTTTCTCCAGGTATTACAGACCTCCTTGGACGATGCGGTGCTAACCAGCCAAACTGTGACCCCTTGATGATAATGTGAAATATCGGTATTTATCACTTGCATTTGCCTGATGTTGTGCAGTGTTGATTGCTTAGACGTGTAATTTCATAGGGCCATCCGTATACACCATTTCCTCTAAGTATTGAACATTTTCATCTTTCTTCAATACAAGCTAATTGGATTAAGTTTAAACAATATCCATTTTGCTGTGCATTGTGCCCAGGCGTGTATGGCTGCCAAGCAGTGCTGTTTTATAGCTCTGGTGCAGGCTGTCAGCCCTGTGTTCCTGACGTGATCACGCCGCTAAGGACCACATCAACCATCTCCGCTCATTCTTAGCACGCCTGCTGGATTTTCCCCTGCAAGAACACCAAGCTATTCTCTGTGGAATCGTGCTAAATTAACCAAATTTACAGCTTAGCACTTAAGGATCTCCTTAGTTGGTAAGTAAATGGCCCTTGCTGGTGTGTGTATGCGCATGTGTGTGAGAGAGTAATGCCTTGTTGCTCCCAGAACTCTCTTTCAGGAAGGAGTCATAAAGAGCTAAAACATCTCCCCAGTGCTGTAGAGATGGCTGCTCAGCCTTTAAGCAAACTGCTTGTAATGTATCAGCTCCCTGCCTGAGTGCCAAAGTCTTCTAAACCAATTTTATTTGATGATTTCGCCATGTTCGGCTGAAAGTGCCACAGATTTCTGCAGAACTAAATCGTCTGTCATTCACAATGTTGTACACATATCCTACTCAGTGTCATAGCCAGAAACAAAATTTTGGGTGTGCCTAGAGAAAACTGGGTGTGCCAGAACTGAAGCACAATTAAGTGAAATATAATAAAATATCCATTAACAACCATTTCATTGATTTCTTTTTGGCTATATTTTTTTAAGCTCTGTGTTATGTTTAAATGACTTAAAAATAAGTTAAATGGAGTAGGTAGACCTGTTAATATATCAAAATATGAGGCTTAATAATTCGTCATTAATAAAATATGTTTTGGAATGATTCATCATTATTTTCCAAAATATGCCAAATAAGAAAATTTAATGGTGGTACAATTTGCACAATACAGAAAAATTTACGTGTGCATGTAATCTGAGACAGCCTCTGTAACACATTGGGTATTATTATAGTGATTATAATTGATTATTACATTTCATAATTGATACATTGAAGTTTCAGCATACTGATGCATTTTACACGCCTACATACTATAATTAAGCATAAAAAAACCTGTCATTTCATTTATGTGTGCAAGCTTACGTTTTGGGTGGCAGTTGCACACCCTGGCACACCCGTGGCTACAGCACTAATCCTACTCCTTGCATTAAAGCTATAAGCCACTCAAGTCTGTGTGAAACGAGCCTTAAGTACACATAACACAGTAACAATTCTTAGTTCATTTTGAGTCAGACATGACAAAATGGATGACTTGTGGTTCAGTAAGTTTATTTATTCACGAAAAAGTAGGCCTAAAAAAAAAGTTGATGAGATTTATTTGTTCACTAGGAAGTGCTGGCTATATTGCAATTGATTCAAAAGAACTGACTCGTAAGAATAATTATTTCAGGAATCAGGCTACACTGGTTGTGCTGTACAGTATGTTTCACACTGTAGATTCAAAAGAACTAGCTTGTAAGAGTTATTCGTTCAAGAATCAGACTTCACTGGTCTTCAATGTTTCGCTCTGCTGATTTATTTGTTGTGTTATAGTGCCACTAAATGATGGCACAGGAAACACTGTCAGAGTATTTAAGCACTGTGTTGTGCCCACATCAGCTAAACAATACATGTTTGAGAACCGGTAACAGAACCAAAAGACATGAAAATCCTTTGGTTCCGTTTTTTTTTTTTTTTTTTTTTTTTTTTTTTTGCAGAAATTGGGTTGTTTGCATGACATTTAAAAAGGCAAATTATTGTTTTATTTCAACTAAAATCAAACTTTTAAAGTGCATGTAAACGTACTCTGTGAATTTGTAAGCATTTTTTTAACCAATTTATTAACCCTTTCAATGACAAAGAAGAGTGTACTACTATCACTCATTTCAACATGTTTAAATTAATTCTGCAGAATTCTGCATATTTCCAGGCAGAATCATCTAAGTAAACATGAGTAAACTGCTACGATTAATCTAGAGAAACACATGATGAAGAAGCTTGACAGCATTTTTGCATGGTGCAAATTACGGGGGGCCTCGGGTGTCTCAGACCACCCGAAAGGAACCGGAGACCCCGGAAAGAACCAGAGACCCCCCAGAAAGCTATTTTGCGAATAACCTGATTTGAGTATTAGCCGATGCAGATTTGAGCAGATCTGCTCCTGTTCACTGTAACTCCACCTCGGCACGCGCTTCCAGCCCTTGCAAACTTGCTGACAATAATCAAACACATCTCATCACATTTAACCGTATGGATTGCTTTTGTGCTTTTTTACATTTTGGTACCCATTCACTTACATTGTGAGGACCTACAGAGCTGAAAAAATCTTCTAAAAGTCTTTGTTTGTGTTCAGCAGAAGAAAGAAAGTCAAACACATCTGGGATGGCATGAGGGTTCCTTTAAGAAAGTTCTCCCCAATCTTATTACTAACCCACACAAAGATAGGACCTGTTTTCACTTGCTCAAAATTGTTGTAAAAAAAGAACTTTGGAAATCTGGCACAGTGAGTTTACATCAGAGTGTTTATGTGTCAGTGTGTGTTTCTCAAAATGAAATTCTTTGCTTGTTTATGCGCAGCTGCCTACCTTCAAGCAAAAAACTTGTGTGATTTTGACAGGTGTGCATTTTGTTAAAGTTAAGATAAGAGGATATTAAATCATCTAGAATCTAGATGGTTTAATGTTACACTGTTTTGCCAAAATCAGTAACGCAGTCTGTTGAATGGGCTGGTTGTCGCTGACTGCACAATTAGTCATATTTATGATGATCCAGAATATAATTGAGCATTTCTCCTCATTTCAGTAAACATGAATACTGAGAATAGCATTTGTACATAGCAGGCCTGTGACATTATTTCCAATGAGGTCTTGTTAAAGAAAATTGGCTGAATGTGTCTCTAATTCTCTTTTTCCTTTGGGGTCCCTGAACTTAATTTTTTCATACAAGCAACAGCTGCTACCAGTGGCATGGCAGCTTCCTGATGAATCCCTTTTTTAAACTCTGACCAAAGGTCTCTTAAAATAAAGTCATGCATGAATGGAAACAGCAAAATGAAGGTGAATGCCAAAGGTTAAAAAAGGTAATGGATGGTGATTGCACAGTTGCAAACTAAAATCAGAACAATTTTGCAAATTTGGATTTGTTTATTTTTGTAATTAGACAACTGTACAGGGTCTGATTTAATCTGAAATATAAATGACTTGTTATAATACACTTTTTGCTTATAGTAATAAATAAATATATTTGTATACAAATGTTTAAATATCACACACATACATTTAGCTTATATATATATATTTTAAGCAAAATCAATTGTTTATTCAGTTGAGTGCACAAGTTTGCATCCCCCTTTTGTCTCATAGGTTTACAAACACCTTTCAGTATTTATACTGAGAAATTCTGAAAATAAGAGATAAAAGATCATATTTTTATTTAGTACTTCCCTTCAGCAGCTACATAACACATATTTACATATATCCCACAAGACAGAATAATAACAATCTACACAAATCATCCTGTTTACATCCCCTTGGTTATTAGTGTGTTGCCTTCTTGAGCATCAATGAATGTATGAACCTTTTGTAATAGTTCAGTTACCCAAAGTGTCAAAAGCTGGATCTCAACATCTTATAGCCACTGTTGGAAAGAAGTTAAATGTGCAGAAGTTGCTGGGAAACCAAAGAATGTGCAGTACATGGAGGATTTTCCTTAAGAGCTGTAGAATGCTTCACAGCTCAGGAATAGAGAAGGGACTCATGCAGTGGTGTAGCCTAGGGCAGGCCAGGGTGGGCCTGGGCCCCCACTCAAATTAGACCTAGGCCCACCCAGAATATTAAAGATTATTCTTTGACTTCAAATATATATTTATAAAATAGTTTAAAAAATACATAAATTGCTGATATCTCAAAGTGTGAAAGAACTGTTTGAATACGCTGCTTTGGAACATTTGGTAAAAATAAATTTGGGCGAAAACTTGGCCCATCCATTTTTATTGAGGCCCACCCAAAAGTAATTTCCTGGCTACGCCCTTGGACTTATGCACAACTATCACGAAATATACAAACAGTCATTGATAACGGAGGAAGCAGCACACCATATTAAAAACCACATGGATGTAAACTTTTGAAAAGGATCATATGTGTAGATTCGGTTATTATTTTGTCTTATGGAATATGGCTAAATATTTGTTGTCATATAGCTTCATCAGGGCAGTGCTAAAAAAAAAAAAAAAAAATGCAATTTATAGGATACCTCTTAAAAAAAAAAGATAAACATCTGGCAGACACTGCGAGGGGGACGCAAACTTATGCACTCAACTGTATATAGGCCAATGCAATTTTAAATAAATATATACTGTATACACAGCTTTCTCTAAGAACTCAATACTTGGAAGTATTATGTTCATTGTTGTGCAATTTAATAGGCTGTGTAGATGATGTGTGACCACCTCTGCTGTGACATATGTACAGGACACCTGTTGCATGTTTCTGGGCCCCATTGTTTCTCCATGCACTGCTGCTGTCTCTCACGCAACCTGTTCCTGGAACATCAATGCTCTGCACATCAGAACAAGTCAGATCTGTTCCTGGTATGACTGCGTAAAATGTCATGCACAATAACATGTGAGCTTGAATTGTCAGGCAAATGAAACCAATTTGGGGTCCAAAAGTCTGAGACCACAAGTGAAAATGCATTAATTACAAACTGTTAGCAGCATAGCAATCTGTGTGAAAAATTTAATTGAGTATTAATATAATAGAGAATTTCATAGTGTTTGGTTCAGTATGTCCCCCTTTTGCTTTGATGACAGCATGCACTCGAGCTAGCTCTGAATCCACAAGTTTGTGTAAAAGCAAGGTAATCTTCACACGGTCATTGTTACAAATTAGGTTATTTGATTAGTAAGATTTTTCTTAATTTTACATCTTAAAGTTTTCTTGTTTAAAAATGTTCTTTATCTTAATTTATTTATCTCTATTGACAGTCAACATTTCAACGTGGTTTCAGACCTTTAGACCCCATCGTATAATTTAAATAATATAATTTATAATTCATACAACAAAAAAACAGTCATCCAGAAATTCCTGTTTTTCCTTGTAATGTAGACAATAAGGTGATCTGTCGTTCCAACAGCAGCCTGTGCTAGTTTGGAGGTTGTTTCCGTATGGTTTTTGTGTAATATAATTTCCATAGTTGATGTTTTTTTTTTTTTTCAAGATTATATACAGGATGCCAGCTGGAAGACAGATGGTGGTGGCTTTACACGATTTTATTTAAAGACACATCAGAAGGAAGAGGAGGGAGAGGGAAGGGAACAGCTGTACTGAACGGGACAGGACGGTATATTGGTCATAGTGAGGAACAGCTGGCTGAATGTAAGAAAAGACAACCACCAAAGACCCTTTCAGTATGTTTTTTTTTTTTTTTCCAAATATGGCTCAAAAGAAGCAACAGAAATTTCTCATATTTGCTGTTCAAGAACTTTATGATTTATTGCTGCACATGTGTGCACACATAGAAGTTTACTCAGTTCATAGAAACATAATAATTATAACATTAGAAAGCTGAGACTTTCTTTTTCACCCCCCATCCACATCCCTAACAGCAGTGGCGGATTTAGGCATGGGCGACATGAGCAGTTGCCCAGGGCGGCATCTAGTGGGGGGCGGCACAAGGCCGCCCTGGGCAACTGCCCATGTCGCCCATGCCTAATGAGAACGGGGTGTTCTCATTTACAATCACCACCACCCCATGACTTTTTACTTGCAGTCATTTTCCTGAAACAGAACACTCATTAAAAAGGTGATTTTTGTCCCCTACACTTTTTCAAGCTAAACCCATACCGAGTCCAAAGGGTGGATTTGTATATGGTATTCTTTGTGTTTTGTTACTTTGGGCTGATTGAGCAACTCATCAAAGATGAGTTTCATGAGCCGAAACAACCCTTATGTAATAGGCTGTCAGTCAGACAGTCTAATCAACGCGGCTCCGTTCATTTCTACAAAGTCGCTTTCAACAATGCTCATTTATTCATGTTTTTTATCGCCATTGATGTTGATCTAATTTAATAATCTAGAGACGAGGAACACACAAACGAGAGTTATTTATCGGCATATCGTTCTTGATTGGCAGCATTACGTGAAATGCACTGCAGAAAAACAGAGGACAATCCTTTTAAGCACAGATTGTAAGTGGAGTTTGTATCAACGCATAAGACTTCATTAAGTAATGCTTTTTACATTATGTTTGTGAGGTAATAGTTTGATCGTTTTTTTTTTTTTTTTTTTTGCCAATTTAAGCAGATTACTAGATCTGTGTTAAATATTTAAAGCTACTTTTAATATCAGCTCCTGTTTTTTTTTTTTTTTTTTTTACCTCAGAAACATCTTATGCATTTTACTGAAGTCAATAGATATGTAGACACGCTTTTTTATACATGAAAGCCTACGGAAGTTAATTATAATTATTATAAGACTATTATTATTGTTATACTTTTGATAAAAGTCATGCTTAGCAGCTCAAAAACAGCAGGGAAATGATAGATTTGCTTTGTTCTGATAATGTTTAAAACCCCTACTAAAGTCTCTTTGTAGGTCTGTAGACATACAAATTTTAAAGGATTATAATTTTCTTTTGATATTTGATTCAGTGACTAACTCGTTTCACACAAGACACTCATTTGTCACCACCTTCTGGCATCACCAGAAATGGTCACTGAATCATTAAATGGATCTGATCGAATTTTGGTGAACGTAGTCAAAACACTCGAAGCACTTGGATACATTAAAATCCCTCAATGCACAAGCAAAAAATTAAATTGTGCACATGCACAATTGTCATTATTGTAATTGATTAAATAATTTATTCAGGACCAGCTTGTGCTCAGTCTTTTATGTGTGAAACAGAAGCAAGTGCACCACAAGATGCCCTTTATTTTTGCAGCTAATTTTGCAATACTTGAATCTTTAAAATACTAAATATTAAAAGTAAATAATACATATATATTAATATAATACTTATATATGAATATATACTGTAATATTTTAATACTGCACTGTAGTGTTGGGTCTGTGCGAGCCACCAAATGACAGCTGTGTGTCCCCCCCACTTTTAAAATGACTGCTACGCCCCTGATGGTAATACTGAGGTGCATTGATGTACACCATGGAATTTACATAGTACTCCAATGTATAAGCAAAAAAACATGCAATGATACTTTTTGATACCTGTTTGGTTGAAAAAATGGCTTTACCTTGAGTTGTTCAAAAGCTGCACACGTAGGTGTTGAACTTAATAAAGACATTATTCATCGCTGTTCAAACGAAGGATGCACTTGCAGGTTTTGATTAAAAATATCGGCATCACCGTATGAACGGGGAGAGCCATAAACTGACACCTACATGTCGCAAAATCATCCGTGAAAACAGCCATTTTTATCGTAGTAAACGCCACACATTGTTCACTTTAATAGGATTGTTAAGTGTAAAACATGCTGAAGATTAGTGGACAGGTGGCCAGTTCAATACGTTAAGCACTGTTTCCACACAAAAGCAGTTCATTATTCTCGTCTCTTGTCTCCACGCCAGTGAACCACCTTACGAATGTCAATGGGACCACTGCATTATGCTTTCTTTTTTTTTTTTTTTGCTAACTTTGCTGGGTCACTTGGTAGAAGGGCTCTAGCTGTTACAAAGCAGGGTCCGGGGTTGTGAGGTGATGGGAGCTGCTCCATCATTACTGAGAGAGAGTTGTTGTGAGACATGCAGTTGAAGTGAGTGCGCTTAATAAAGTTTCAACAGTTAATTTTACCTCCTCATCTGCTCTGTGTATCATGTAAAACAAGTAAATATTCCACTTGATTGTATTCTGTTCTATTTATTGCATTTCTGTTTTTACGGAGTGAGAAATGCTCCAAACGATACAGTGCGTGAGCTGTCTGAACGATTCGGACAATTTTGCTAATCGTTTGTCTTAGTCTTTGAAGGAATCGACTCAAATGAGTAATTCATTCGTAACTCAGGCATCACTACTTCTGATTCTAAACAGGCAACAGAAATACGGGGACACACGACATGATTGCTGAAATATTGTCAGAGGAAACGTTTCTTCATACAATCTTCATACAAAGGATAATCTGCTGGCTGTACAATCCTATGCTGGGGGTGCTATGGGCTTTCTTGGGGAGGCCGAAGCACACGCTAGCCCCTCCCTAGTGCCGGTGTCCTCAAAATATATGCTACCCATCAGGATGTGCTATATGCACATAGTTTTAGGGTTAGGGTTTGGGGAAGAGTTGGGGCTTAGTATAGCCACACACCATATCACACTATCTGATAGTTATGCTGGTAGCACATCCTGATACACATTTCATGCTGTTGTAGTACATACCGACAGGTTCTCCCGTGCCTCCTGACATGTGCTACCCATGTTTTAACTTTACATATCACTGTTTTTACTGCTGGTGGCACTTCCTGAGCAGGTAGATTGTCAGAACACCATCTCTGTTTGGCACACTACCATGCTACACTTACTTTTTCTGCAGTATATAGTATGTATACTATGAATATTAGAATGCAATATTTCTCTTTGCACAGAGCACTAGGATAACCTACTACATTTTTTATAATGCACAGTATACAACAAAGCATATGCAAACAGCAGGGTATTGTATTTCTCAATGCAATGTGCTTGACCTTCCATTTCCATCTGATGAATAGATGATTCTGAATTAAGTAATATCAGCAGCTATTTTTAACATCTCTTTCTTGAGTCATTCTTTGATCGGACTGCCAAAAGTTACAATATTTTTATGTTAATTAAAATAAATAAAATGCGTCCACAATAATTACTGGACTCCACTCACTGAATTAAACATACAATTTAAAATTTCAGGTAACAACGTAGCATACTGTTTGAAACGATGCATCATTGCATAAAAAAATTGTTTCACATACTTTTTTTTTTTTTTTAAAGGAAATATATAGTATTTCACAGTAAGCTAGTGTTCTATTCTGAATACAACCAGTTTCCCTCAGTTAGAGCAGTGCTGCTGGTCCTCGACTGGGTGTCATACCACAGACCCAAGGCCTTTTTCCCTTTAACAGTGTTTGTCTCAGTGGGAGGGGGCTTATTAACTGGTTACATAATAAGGTTTTCTATAAACCACAACAGTGCTGCCTAAGACAATCTGAAGTGCATTCTGGAATAGCAACCCGTCATATAGCAGTTTGTTTCAACACAAACACAAGAGCTAAAACACTGTGTGGAACATTTGCTTTGTTATAATAATTAGAATTTCTTTATTTTGACTCTTTACAAATCCTGCTATTTTACACACATAAAATGTATTCAAGTGCACAGTATCTCCCAGGTAAAGAGCCGTTTCAGTGTTCTGTCAGGAGAGTCAGTGTGAGCCCTGCCTTGCACTTGAGACCAGAGAACAAAACAGCCTTTGAGAGAGGCATGCCATATGCAAAATACATGTCAACCAATTCAATTAAATAAAACAAACACAAAAACAAGAACAAACAAAACCGAGCTATGGATGGTATTAAATTACCCAGATTTCTGATCTGATGATCTGTACAATGTTATTGTGCATGATATCCCAAAAAAAAAAAATAATAAAAAAAAAAAAAATATGATTTCTAACATAAAAGGTAGAAATGCACACATTCAGTGCTACAATAATGTGACTTGTATAGATTTAATTACCACTAATTCGTCTACCACTATGGGAAAACCATGATTATAAAACCTCACACATACACTCACATACTGTATCTCTCTCTCTCTCTCTCTCTCTCTCTCACACACACACACACACACACACACAAGCAAGCAAACTACACTGGCGTTATTTCAGTTTTTAACTTTTTATTCTTTATTTCTCCTTTTTAGTTTCTTTTTAAAGGAAGCTTTTAACCAAAGAGCATTTTTGTTCATATTTAGTTTTTACAGAAGAAAATACTATACAACCTTTTTTTTTCCCTTCCTGAAACAATATTTTTTTGAAGATATTTATCTACACATTTAGTTGCCTATATTATGATAGTTCTTCCAATGTCACGTTTAGGAAATAATTAATTTCCTCGTCTCACTTTTCCTTGTTTGGAGTCCAAGCTAACTAAATTCATTCTTCTCTCTTGTTTTGAAATTTAGAGCAGAGCACTGCAATAATTTCCTTTGTATAGAATTAATTTAAATGACAGTAATCATTAGTGTTACTCGTTAGGCAGGCCAGGTTCTATCTTGCCGTTTCATATTGAAATCATCCAATCTTGGAAGCAAAGAAAATCTTTTTTTTCTTTTGTTGTTTTTTTCCTTAAATAAAACACAGGACAACAGTTCTTCGTCACACTGAAGACTATTTGTGCATCAAAGCAAGGTGAACTAAACAACATGATAAAGCAAATTCCCTGTTAAAAGATATATGCCATAATTTCATATGGTAAAAATGAACCTAAAAAGTGCAACAAAAAAAAAAAACACCCTAGAATTTTCTCATTACAAGGTCACATAAATATTAAATAACTTCTTATTATTGGAGAGAAACCACAGCTGTTTTAAAGAGAAAACAAAACCTTGAAACATTATTTTCGGTCTGTACAATTCATAAAATCACACATTTTCCATCACCAGCACTTGCATTCATTATGGTGTCTCTGTGATACCTGTCCTCCATTCAGCCATCTAGAAAAAGAGTCTCTTTCCATGTTTCCTCTTCCTTTAGAAATAGACATATGAGGCTTCTGAAAAAAAGAAGCATCAAAAAGCCAGTCTCCATCCTCTGACTTTGTTACAACTATTTTTTTCATGCTACTGAAACAGTGAAGGGAAAAATCAAAGAAAAATAACACATACAAATGTCTTTTTCCCTACATTCAGAGACACTTGTCTCCTGCTCTTTTTGATGGACACTTGAGTTTATCTATTTGTGGATGAAAAAAAAGCTGTAATCTTCCCCAATTAATTTTGGGCAGTAGCACCGTTACAATACAAACTCTCCAAAACACAGGGGGCGCTGATGCCCATCATTACAACAGACTCCTTTACAGTGAGACACCCCCACATCATCTGGTCATGCCTGTACAATTAGAAAAAAATGCAAAAACAAACAAACAAACGAACGAGAAAGCCATAGTAATGCAATCATGTAAAAGATAAAATGTCTTAAATAGAGGCTTGAGTATCTGCTCATCTATACAAAAGTGCGCTATGAATATGCAATGCCAAATGGGTCCTCTTTCAAATCAAGTGAGAGCTAGCATTTGGTAAGTTGAGTTCACTGAGATCAATGCTTTATGGCCTTAAGCTTTGCAGTCACTGGTCACTGTTTGTCCTGTAGAAGCAGGCGATTGTCCATGTGGAATGGAGCCTATGACATCACTGACCATGATGGCATGTTTAATTGAGAACTGCGATCATTGTAAATAAAATACAAAGAATCAACTGATAAACGGAGTAGCATATAAGTCAAAGAACTGATGCAGGCCCCTGCACTTCATTAATAATAATAATGACACAAGGTGTTTCAGAATCAATTATTTCAGCAACATTCTTTATAAAACATTCCTGCAATGTACTATTGTCTCTTTCAGTTGGTATGAGGGTCCTGCAATCCAGTGACTGCAATTAAAATGTACATTAATATCCACACACATCTACTTTATATAGATATTATCTAGAGATTGTTTTTCCTTATTTTTTTTCCACACACAAAGAGTAACAAATGAAATTGAATAAATTAAAATCAAACATGCACACACACACAAAAGACTGATGTGTAGGAAAAGGTTTACATAGTCACCCATGTGTAAAAGAGGGCCTCGTTTGTCTGTCTCTGTTCATTTTTTAATGCATAATTAAATTTATAATGTTGGTCATCTTGTAAACATCATAATAAATCATTTTGGGCGCCTTCACTTTTCTTGTGTAGTTGGTTGTTTTCTTGTCATCTGCAGCGTCTGTAAGGATGATAAATGAGGGACTCAAACTTGCATTTGTTCAGGGAATTCAGAGTTCTCCTACAGCATAGATTCAACCTCGGGCTCCTCTTTATCCAGTTGGGAAGTCTCAGCATGGTTCATGGAAGCATCAAAACTTTCACCATTGTCTTTGTCAACATCTGGCTCTGGCATGGAATCATCATATGAGTCTGTGTTCATGTCCTCCTCTGGTTCCTCCTCTTCTTCCTCATCATCATCATCGTCCTCCTCTGCTATCGGCTCTTCCTCGGCTGATAGGTCGTCTTCTGGATCGCCGGATGTGCCGGTAGTGTCATCCTGAGGGTTGCTCAGGCCCAATAAAACAGCAGGGCCAGACCTAGCAGCCAGGGACAGTGGCTCCCTGTGCATCATCTTGCTCAGGTCCACGGAGTCGCTGAGGCCCAAACCAGCAGCGTTCTTCAGGAAGAACAGGGAGCTGTTGGTGTCCGTTCCGAGGTTTAGAGAGCTATCGAGATTGATTGCAGATCCTGCATGTTCATACTCTCCAGCACCCCTAGCTGAAGGGAGATACATGGCCACATTGTTATGGGTCAGCCCTGGTGTGTTGGGCGAGGTTGGGGGCAGATTCGTGTGTGCAGGGGACACGTCTAGGCCTGCATGGTGGTGGTTCCCATCTCGGTTGGGGGAGACAGAAGGCAGCTCTCCCCTCTCCTGCTTCTCGTGCTTGCGCTTGTGGGAATCCATCTGGGACATCCCTACCACTGTGTGCTTGCACTCTGGGTAAGTGCAATGGAAATGTGAGCATTTGAGTTTATACTTGCAGTCGGCGACTTCACAGTCTGCGCTGGAGCTGAACTGACAGAAGCCGGCGGCACTGATCACGTCTTGCTTCCCATGGTGCTTGCGGTGCGCAGTCACCTTGGTGCTGTCTGTGCAGCGGAAGCCACAGCGCAGGCAGTGGAAATGGGTGCTGTTGCCAGAAAACTGGCAATCTGGGAAGTTGCAACACAACGAAGACTTGAAGCGCTTGAAATCATCCAGAACCAGGTTGTCCACGCGGTCGTGGTGCTGGGCGTGCTTATACATGTGGGTGCGGCCGCAGAACTTGTAGCCGCAGTTCTCCCGTGTGCAGTGGTAGTGGGTGACCTTCAGGGAGAACTGGCAGGCCGTATCCTTGCAGTCCTCATAGAGGTCGTAGCGGCGGAACCCTTCCAGCATCATGCCTTCATCCAGCATCTTGCGAGACGAGGCTGTCTTGCGGCGTTTGCCAAAGGGTGACATGTCCTCGATGATCCAGAAGCGTTTCTTGGTGCCAGTTGCAGTGGGGATAGAGATGGTGTTACCTAGAGGCAAAAAATGCCATTTACAGGTTAGGCACCAATTGATACGTTAAGCAACAAAGCAATTCTACAAAAAGCCAGTACCAAGCAGAAGTGGCCACAGAAGACTAAAGTATATAATGTGATTCCATGCCATAATCAGACAGAGACCAGTCCCATTTGTATAATATACTCTTGACATTTTAATGTGAGTGTCACATATAGGTATTGGGAGAGTTCAAAGGTACTTCTGTACATCCGGCTTTATGGAAGAGCAGGATACCCTCCCATAAGCTTGAGGTCAGAGCTAATGATTTGCTCTCTGTCCAAGCAAACAGGAATCACATGACTCTATTAAACTCTGACATGATTAAACCAGCTCTTTGCAGCAGGCAACTAATGGTCAGCATTTAAACAGAGGACTTAATGGAAGGTGTGCAATGCACTACATAGCACCAAAAAATAACACATGAACTTCTGTGGAATAATAACACTGGTTTATAACCAAAACTTCATGACATATGCATTGCATGTTTGGAGTGCTACATATTTGTAATCTAGCTAATGGTTTTGTAATTGAAATTATATCTGGTCAAGTTTTTTTGAGAGGTACCTGCTAAAAAAACACCTTAAACCAACCAAAGATGCTATTAGCTGGTTGAGCTGGTGCCCAGGTTGGTCAAGCTGGTCTTCAACTGGCCAAGCTGGTCTCCTAGCCTGAGCAACTGACACAAGCCCAAAACACCTTTAAAACCAGCAAACAGACCAACCTGAACCAACCTGACTGGGCTAGGAGAACAGTTAAGACCAGCATACAATTTTAGGCTGGTTTAAGATGTTTTTCAGTTGGATCTTAATCTATAAATCAAAACTACAGTTAGTCTAGAGCTGCATTGTTCAAGTGGAGATGGTATAGGTACCTGCAGCATCCTGAACTATAGGGACATCATTTTTAACCGAAGATGAAGTAGGAATGATGGGGCTGAAAGCTGGTGTGTTGGTTGGCATGACAACACTCCTAGTGGCTCCAAGAGAGGCGCTAAGCAGAGAGTATGACAGACAGGAAGGGGAGAGAAGGTATGGGAGTGGTGGCCGGAGAAGAGCCGAGGAGAGAGATGGAGGCTGACTCTGGAGCACGGACTGATGTGGAGGAGGAGGAGGTGGTGGAGGTGGTGGAGGAGGAAGAGGTGCAGATTGAGAAGGAGAAGGAGAGTCAGCAGAGGTAGTGGTGGCAGGAGGAGGGACCTGACAGCCTGGTCCTACAAAGACAGGGTGCCAAGGAAGGATGGTGGTAACAGACAGAAACAGGAAGGTATAGTACACAAGGGTGAGGATGTAAAAAGGGAAAAGAGATCAAGTAATGAAATAATGAAAGCCAAATGGTAACCAATGTCAGACAACAGTCAAAAGCAACAGTGATGAGAATGGAAGATAGCATTTGAAACCAAACAGTGAAACTATAAAAACAATTAAACAAGGAAAGCTCTGATTCAAAGAGCAAAAGCCCAGATTTAAATATGCTGTAAACAAAGTTATCCATTTTGCTGATTTCCGCCAATTAGAACATCCCCATCCCCTCAAATACGCCACAACCCTAATGTCAAAAGACATGTTAGCAATGTGATATCAGCAATCTGAATGTGTTCAATGATTGACAGCCGTTTTCCGATTGGCTAAAAAAGTGTGGGCACACCCATATTCTTTTTTGCTGTTTACAGAGCCTAGGGCTGCCAAAGAGACAGGTATTGTTTCTCAGGACACCCACTTCAGAGATATATGTCAGATAGTAGAGATATTTTATGGGTGGTATTTGAAAAAAAAAAGCACCTTTAAGCTCAGACAAAAAGGTCGATAACTTGTGGTGCCTCACTGTAAGCGACTGAGTTCAATGACAGTAGAGATGAAATGTCTGGGATGCCTCTGTTATAAAGTTAATGTGAGCCCTGTGTGTGTGTAGGACTATATAACAAACTTAGTGCTCTAAATTTGTATAAATATCATTACAGTGGGAAACATTTGGTAGCTCTGATGCTTCATGGAAAAATGTACTACTTTATGAGTCACTGTTACAAGGAATTCAATGAGAGAGATTCTTACATTACTATTTGTCAGGGTAGGACAAAAGGCCCACAGGATACCAACACAAGGAACCAACACCACCAGTGAAATGTCATTGACAAAAAAACAAAAAAAAGTAAAATGTTTAATAGTCATGAAAGTTGTGTGGTTAACTAACCTGCTGGCGAGCTGTCATTGCCCACTGGGGTGCTGGTGCAGCTACGGTCTTGGTAAGAGGATTCTGAGGAGAGGCCAAGTGGGCTTCCCCCGCCGGTGTAGTCCATGTAATCATCATTTTCCTCCATCATGCTGGAGAAGTTGTGGGTCAGACCAGGATGGCTGCCCATCACACCAGACGAAGCTAGACTGGCCATGTGCTGCATCTCTTCAGACCGGTGGGCATGAGAGACAACCTATTGAATGGCATACCACATCATTACACACAAACATTGGTAAATTTTGAGCAAGGGCTTTTTTTCAAAAGTGAAGGTTAACCATTATCAATTAAGGCATTAGTTGATTAACTACCAAAACAATGAGGGTAACTGACACATAAGGGGCCATTTACACTGAACATGTTTCTGCATCTGTCTGCAGTTTTAAATAGTTTTTCTATGAAAACATGTGCTGGATGGACATCTTTGACCACTCAGCTTCTCACGCAAGAGCAGTTTTAAGACAGATTAAAAAGAACGACAACTTTTAAAAATGCGTCTGAGTGGCTCCTAACGTCCTTGTATTTTTATTTGATGTTTTGTCAACATCAAGATTTTAGAATAAAATGTATTTGAATGTATGATGGACAAGTGTGTGTATATATATATATATATATATATATATATATATATATATATATATATATATATATATACACACACACACATTGGCAACCAAAAGTTTGGAATAATGTACAGATTTTGCTGTTTCGGAAGGAAATTGGTACTTCAATTCATCAAAGTGGCATTCAACTGATCACAAAGTATAGTCAGGACATTACTGATGTAAAAAACAGCACCATCACTAATTGAAAAAAGTCATTTTTGATCAAATCTAGACAGACCCCATTTCTAGCAGCCATCACTCCAACACCTTATCCTTGAGTAATCATGCTAAATTGTTAATTTGGTACTAGAAAATCATTTGCCATTATATCAAACACTGCTGAAAGCTATTTGGTTCATTAAATGAAGCTTAACATTGTCTTTGTGTTTGTTTTTGAGCTACCACAGTATGCAATAGACTGGCATGTCTTAAGGTCAATATTAGGTTAAAAAAAAAAGAAAAGAAAAAAAAGAAACAGCTTTCTCTAGAAGCTCGTCAGTCAATCATTGTTTTGAGGAATGAAGGCTACACTTGAAATTGCCAAAAAAAACTGAAGATTTCATTCAAAGGTGTACACTACAGTCTTCAAAGACAAAGAACAACTGGCTCTAACAAGGACAGAAAGAGATGTGGAGGCCAGATGTACAACTAAACAAGAGGATAAGAACATCAGAGTCTCTAGTTTCAGAAATAGTCGCCTCACATGTCCTCAGCTGATAGCTTCATTGAATTCTACCTGCTCAACACCAGTTTCATGTACAACAGTAAAGAGAAGACTCAGGGGTGCAGGCCTTATGGGAAGAATTGCAAAGAAAAAGCCACTTTTGAAACAGAAAAACAAAAAGAAAAGGTTAGAGTGGGCAAAGAAACACAGATATTGGACAACAGATAATTGGAAAAGAGTGTTATGGATCTTAACCCCATTGAGCTTTTGTGGGATCAGCTAGACTGTAAGGTGCGTGAGAAGTGCCCGACAAGACAGCCACATCTGTGGCAAGTGCTACAGGAAGCGTGGGGTGAAATGTCACCTGAGTATCTGGACAAACTGACAGCTAGAATGCCAATGATCTGCAAAGTTGTCATTGCTGCATATGGAGGATTTTTTTATGAGAACTCTTTGAAGTAGTTTAAGAAGTTCTGAATTTTTTTTCAAATTGTAATAGTAATATTTCACATTATTAATGTCCTGACTATACATTGTGATCAGTTGAATACCACTTTGGTGATTATAAGTACCAATTTCTTTCCATAAGAGCAAAATCTGTACATTATTCCAAACGTTTGGCCGCCAGTTTGTGAGTGTATATATATATATATATATATATATATATATATATATATATATATATATATATATATATATATATAATGTATGTATGTATGCATGTATGTATGTATGTATATATATATATATATATATATATATATATATATATATATATATATATATATATGTATATATACACACACCGATCAGCCACAACATTAAAACCACCTGCATGATATTGTGTAGATCCCCCTTGTGCTGCCAAAACAGTGCCAACCCGCATCTCAGAATAGCATTCTGAGATTATATTCTTCTCACCACAATTGTACAGAGCGGTTATCTGAGTTATCACAGAATTTGTCAGTTCAAACCAGTCTAGCCATTCTCTGTTGACCTCTCTCATCAACAAGGCATTTATGTCCACAGAACTGTCACTCACTGGATGTTTTTTGTTTTTGGCAAATTCTAGAGACTGTTGTGTGTGAAAATCCCAGGAGATCAGCAGTTACAGAATTACTCAAACCAGCCCGTCCGGCACCAACAATCATGCCACGGTCAAAATCACTGAGATCACATTTTTCCCTATTTGATGGTTGATGTGAACATTAACTGAAGCTCCTGACCCGTGTCTGCATGATTTTCTGCACTGCACTGATGCCAAAAGATTGGCTGATTAGATAATCGCATGGATGATTGCTGGTGCCAGACGGGCTGACCTGAGTATTTCTGTAACTGCTGATCTCCTTGGATTTTCATGCACAACAGTCTCTAGAATTTACTCAGAATGGTGCCAAAAACAAAAAACATCCAGTGAGCGGCAGTTCTGTGGATGGAAATGCCTTGTTGATGAGAGAGGCCAGAATGGCCAGACTGGTTCGAACTGACAAAGTCTACAGTAACTCTGATAATAGCTTTGTACAATTGTGGTGAGAAGAATATAATCTCAGAATGCTATTCTGAGATGCGGGTTGGCGCTGTTTTGGTGGCACGAGGAAGACCTACACAATATTAGGCAGGTGTTTTTTTTTTTTTTTTTGTGATTTTTCCCCCTTTTCTCCCAATTTGGAATGCCCAATTCCCAATGCGCTCTAAGTCCTCGTGGTCGCATAGTGATTTGCCTCAGTCCAGGTGGCGGAGGACGAATCCCAGTTGCCTCCGCGTCTGAGACAGTCAACCCGCGCATCTTATCACGTGGCTTGTTGAGCGCGTTGCCACGGAGACATAGCACATGTGGAGGCTTCACGCCATCCACCGCGGCATCCGCGCTCAATTTACAATGCACCCCACCGAGAACAAACCACATTATAGCGACCACGAGGAGGTTACCCCATGTGACTCTACCCTCCCTAGCAACTGGGCCAATTTGGTTGCTTAGGAGACCTGGCTGGAGTCACTCAGCACGCCCTGGGATTCGAACTAGCAAACTCCAGGGGTGGTAGCCAGCGTATTTTGCTAGGCAGGTGGTTTTAATGTTGTGGCTGATCGGTGTATGTGTGTATATATATATATATATATATATATATATATATATATATATATATATATATATATATATATATATATATATATATATACACACACACACACACACACACACTACCAGCCAAAAGTTTTGAAACATTTGACTGAAATGTTTCTCATGATCTTAAAAATCTTTTGATCTGAAGGCGTATACTTAAATTTTAGAAATTACTTTTGTAGACAAAAATATAATTTATATTATATAGGTGCCACCATATTAATTTATTTCATTATAAAACTAAAATGTAATAAAAAAAATAAAATAAAAAAACTTGGACCAATTGATGACTTGGACCAAATAATAAAGAAAAGCAGCCAATAGATGGGAACTCCTTCAATACTGTTTAAAAAGCATCCCAGGGTGATACCTCAAGAAGTTGGTTGAGAAAATGTCAAGAATACATGTCTGCAAATTCTAGGCAAAGGGTGACTACTTTGAAGATGCTAAAATATAACACAGTTTTGATTTATTTTGGATTTTGTTTAGTCACAACATAATTCCCATAGTTCCATTTATGTTATTCCATAGTTTTGATGACTTTACTATTATTCTAAAATGTGCAAAAAAATAAAATAAAATATATATATATATATATATATATATATATATATATATATATATATATATATATATATATATATATATATATATAAAATAAAGAATGAGTAAGTGTTTCAAAACTTTTGACCGGTAGTGTATATATTAAAGTACAAATATTTATGAGGTCATAAAAGCTGCATGCATAACAATTAAAAAAGAAGTAGCAAAATGCTTTAAAATAGTTTTAGCTGCAGTAGAGCATGTCAAACTACAGGACACTGCTTGGCATTTCATGTCAACTACCCATAAACAAATATTATGGCTACAAATTTTGCTACACCCCTAAATGAACCATTATATTACTATTCTCTAGAACATTTGGGTTCATAAAAGTGATTATGGCAGTTAAACAAATTTTTCTTGCCAACAAGTGTATACCTGTGAAGGGACTCGGTCAAAGTTTTTCCCCAGCATCCTCCTCATGTGTTTGCGGGCATGGGAGGTCATCTGGTGCTTGAGCAGGAAGGAGAACTGACAGCCCTCACGGATACAATGGAAGTGGCTGTTAACTTGGTTGTATTTGCACCCTGCAAGAAATGAGCGAACAAAATTAACTTGAGCAAAGACCATCTTCATCGCGCCTGGGTTTCAGGGACAACATACATCACAGATTCTCTACGAGGTAATGAGGACATTGTGCTTCCATCCTGTGCCTGCATAATGCGGAGCGACAGAGCAGATGAGTCCAGTGTCATACTGGGAAAGTCGACCCTTTTGAAGATTAGACCTGTGGTGCTCTTTTATTACTTTGACATCTTTTATTCAATTTGGAATTTACATAAATACATTCTGCATTTGGAGAAGCAATAATGCACAACCCTGCAAACAAAAGTAAACACACAATTATTTCAATATTAAATTCATTTTTCAAGACCTATCTGTTGCTGGTCTATTTCCTCCCCCCACCCCGTCTGTCCTCTCCATTTTTATTTTTTTCCACAAAGGGCCCTGCAGATTTTAATTGCTATATGTTTTCACATTTAAAGACTGCCTCTGCACACTAATCAAATATTGTAGGGTGCTCGTAATAATTTTATTGTGAATAATGCACGCTAAAATAATTGAAAGAGTTCCATTCAGGGCAGGTGCAGGCTTGTCCGTTACCATGGTACCCTTGGCAGAACGCAACTAGCCGCCTGTTGTCAGATTGCTTTGTACACAAGGGTGATATACTTTAAAAAAGCAAAGTTAAGTAAATATGCGCACATGCTGAAATATCAGGGCTCTTTGTGCCACCAGATCCTGGTAACCTCATCACTGGTGTTCTGTTTAATGTTGCTGCCATGGATACCACTTTCCCAGTCCAGCTGAACCATCAATTCTTTATGACTCTACAGCTTGCTTTTGTCATACTGTATGTGCCTGTTTTATACCTCTAAAAATGCAACAGGAGACATCAGAGACCATGAATACCTCAGACACTTGTGATACTTTCAACTCTTCAATAAATGTTCTTTTTCTTTGGTTTAAAGGGACAGTTCACCCAGAAATGAAAAATTCTGACATTGTTTACTCACCCTCATGTTTGTTTCAAATCCAAAGAGTGACCAGGAAAATCTTCAAAAGTGGAACATAAAGGAAATGTTCTGCAAAATGTTAGCCTCAGTCACCATTCACTTTCACTGCATCTTTTTTCATACAATGGAAGTAAATGGTGACTGAGGCTAAAATTCTGCCAAAAATCTCCTTTTGTGTTCTATGGAAGACATAAAGTCATACAGGTTTGAAACGACATGAGGGTGAGTAAATGATAACAGAATATACATTTTTTTGTGAACTATCCCTTTAAAGGGAGGGGAGTAGAGCAAAATAAAATACAAACTTTTAATCTGCCTGCTTGTGATGATGATCGAGGCTTGAAAAAGTGCAGCACAAACAGACTGAGCTCGACAGGCACAGTAATTAACAAACATATGTAATTGCTCATTCCTGACAGGTTAAATATACCCAAGAAAACAACCTCCGTTTGATTGCCTACTATAAATACTGAAGTATTAATGTATGACAAAAAGGCAGGCACCATTTTTCTCAGCCTGTTTTTTTTTTTTGTTTGTTTTTTTTTAAATCTAAACGAAATGTCCCCAGCTTTACAATTAGACAAGACCATCTTTAATTCTGCCAAAAGTGTTTGTTCTAAAAAAACGTAAATGACGGAAGTTGGCTGACTCTGAGCTATTGTCAGTGTAAACCATAGAATTGACAAAATATCATTGCACAGATACTAATGGGATAACAGCTTCAAGGAAACACTCAAAATTCAGTGAACGAGTGTGAAGTGCAGCCTTTTCACACCCTGCGAGTTCTGCTGTGAAAAGCGTGGCAGTTAGCGACTCGGCGAGGGGAAAGGTACTTTTCCTATAGCTGGCAGAGCCAGTGGAAAAAGTGTGTTCGTAGAAGGTAATGGAACTGATATGAAATTATGGTTACTTCATTTTGAGATTTCACACCATTTCTGACCCATCCCGCTGCATTACTAATAGTGAGCTGGCAGTGGGAGCTCGGATGAAGAGAGAGTGTTTGGAAACATGAGTGATGTGAATGGTAAGATTAGAACGATTTCATAATGTAGAATGCAATAAATTACAAACCACATTAGCAAACCACACCCAGTCAAGCCAATCATATTGCCAAAGGGTTAGCAAGGATTACCAAGTGCGCTCTGTGATTAAGACACTCCTTTTATATACATTGGCACCAAAAAAAGTATTTGGACACTTAAGTCAAGCTTAAAAATGTCTAAAAATCATTGCATTTGACAACAAAATATCAAACTAAGTGGCATCAGCAAACATCTTAAGCTAGACCTTTTTCTATTGGAAAAAAGTTTAACCAACTGGTCTCAGTGTGATGTTTTTGTGGATGTACGATGTCAGTTCCCCTCAAGTTTTCACAGGTGTCCAAGCAGAAAAAAACAAAGGTTTAGATTCCAAATACTACTTTTTCTTAATTGTGAACAATATAGAGTATTTATTGTTTTATACTTTGAAAACCTAGCAAAGTTATTTTTGTGTAATGTGTGTTTGTGCTTTATTACTTAAAAAAAAAAAAAAAAAAAAAAAATGGCACATTGTTTGATGTTTTGTTAAATAATGCAAAGACATTCATACATTTTCAAGTGTCCATATACGTTTTGGGGCCCCTGTCCATGAAAAAACTGATCTGGTTCTTACCGAGTCTGCCACATTCTTCTCTCTTGGTGAAGTATTTAAACCCGTTGGCTGCACGTCGTTCGGCTTTCTCATGTTTCTTGACGTGCCAGGGCAGTTTGGTGGTGATGTTGGTTACGAAGTAACAGCCAGGTCTCAGACAATGATAGTGGCCCCTCATCCGAAACTCACAGTGCTGTGGAGAACAAATGAAACACAAACTGTCAGACTGAGAACGGTTTTAACATCCTGTACAACATTCTACATTTCCATGATTCAGATTTCTAGTTAATTAACAACCCAATTATCAGACATTACGTTGATTTACAAGCATTACTAAACTGACCAGATTGTGAACCAAAATAGGGTCTGATAGGTTGTCAGAGCCTTCCTCCAATTACCAAAGGGAAGAAGTAGATTACGTTTGCTCATTAAATCCTTTTCCTTTCTCTTTTTTAGAGCTTGTGACATGACCAGCCTCAATGACGAAGTGAAATCTGGAGTTTAGATCCAAGATGTAGCCACTGACCCCAATAACAATAGTAATTAGTTCATTTGGAGATTCATCTATTTATAAAACAGCTCTTTTACCAATTCATTAGTCTGTGTGTGTATGTGTGTGTCTTCAGCAATATAACCTGTTTCTGCACCACCATCTGTTTCCAGAGAGGCAGATCCCTCAGGAGCACATAAACAGAACCCACTCTACTCTGGAGATAGGAGGGGGGCTTGAAGAAATGGGGATGGGATGCATAAATGAATTCATTTAAACAGGTTTTGCTCCAAATGCAAGGTGCAAGAAGGGGAGGGCTTTTTTTCTATTAATGATGGAATTTTTGATGAAAAGCAAAACTTGTTTATTTTATACAGCTTTCGCGGCTCCAAGGTGTTTTTCTTTTATTTTTTTGTGGCACAGAGACTTAAAAAGTAAAGCACAGTTTTTACAATAATATTTGTACCATGCCATTGTAAGTTTTAAATGTAGTGTTGAACTAGATTTTTACATTTTCCTCAGAAAATTTGAGTGGTGCTTGTCTGTGCAATAGTTGCTGCCACAATGCTAGGGTGTTGTGGGTGGTTGTCAGGGAATTGATATATGGTTACCAAGGTGCTCAGAGTGTTTTACGTGTGTTGCTATGTGGTTGCTAGGTTGTTATGGTCACCAGGGCTTTGCTAGGGTGTTCTGGATGGTTGCTAAGGTGTTACTAGGTGGTTCCTATGGTGTTCTAGGTGGTTGCCAGGGTGTTAATATATGATTGCTATTGTGTTCTGAGTGTTTTTAGTGTGCCGCTATGTGGTTGCCATGGTGTTTTGGGGGGGTGCTAGGGCATTGCTAGGTGGTTCCTAGGGAGTTCAGGGTGGTTGCTTACTGGCCCAAGTCAAAAGAGCCCACCCCCAAATCTCTATGATATTCTGGTTCATACATTTGGCTAAATCTCTGAGTTTTTTCACCCCTTTTTACAGTCAAAATTAATGAGTTCAACTAGATCATTGTACAGTGGAAATTCAACTTCTGATTGCTTAGAAAAGTAATAACACACCTCTCCTCAACAAGTGACATAATCTGCTAACTTGCCTTAGCAAGCACCACTCATAAAGGCAAAATAAGTACTATTTGATATGGCATTGATATGGCTTACCTGGTTAGGACAAAGACACTGTAGGGAATAGTAGGAGAACTGGTCTCGCACATTCACCAGGTTGCTGTTGGGGTTTATGTGGTCCAGGCAGTGCGATTCGGCCTTCCCGGAGGTTTTACACACATATTTGCAGTTTCCAAACAGACAGTGGAAATGGAACTTATTGGAGTATTTGCAGTCAGTGGCCAGACAAGGATCACTGTGGGGAAAAAAGTACAATGGAATGGAAATACTTGTAGCTCAACTTATGTAAATCATACCACCACAGTATTATGGATTTAAAAGAAAGACAATGTCCACTCACTTGTCTTGGAACTGTAGGAAGCCAGGCTTGACCTGCGGCTTAGCATTCTCCAGTGAGGTTGTGGCCAGAGGGGAAGTGGCTGGCATACTGGGCATGGAAGCGGGAAGTTGGGGGATCGATCCAGCCAGCTGTTTCCAGGCTTGCAATGAAGGGGACGAGCTGTATCCCCCTGAAACAGCAAGGCTGGGCACCTCCATGGGAGGCGTCTTGGCCATGGAAATGGGGGCAGCCATCTGATTAGGGGCACTATCATTGGATTCCTTGCTCTCGTTGAAAGGGGACTCTGATTTAACCTTCAGGTTGGCTCTGAAGTGGAAGCTAATGACACAGAGGTGCACCACCCATTAGATGTGCTATATTAGAGCTGCCAAACATAGCAGCAAATTAACATTGCTTGATCATAATCATGTAAATTGAGTGTGTGTGTGTGTTAGTGTGAACTCTAACATTGAAAAACTTTGATAAAATGAATCTCTATGATTGTACTGCTTTGTTTGCATTTTAATGTGTAGGATCACTGCAAAATTATTTTCTTAATTAGTATTGCCTTTTTTCCCAGAAAAATTATCTAACCTGCTTAAAAGAAGATTTACATTACACCTTACATTTTTTGCGGTCCACAGAAGAAAGCCATATGGTTCCCTTACGACTCAGTACACTTGAAATTGTGTGCTAACGCATATGGGGTGTGTCCTTCCACACAACCTAGTAGAAACCTCTCTACAATAACGCCAATATTCTAATATTGGCTATGGTGTTTGAGCCCTGCCTTTTTAGGTGCGAAGCTGTCCGCTATAAAAGCAGGTGCGCAAACACCATTCCTCAGAATTTTCTTCCTTCAAGACAGCAATT
The DNA here is from genome assembly GCF_019703515.2 of Myxocyprinus asiaticus. Classification (NCBI taxonomy): domain Eukaryota; kingdom Metazoa; phylum Chordata; class Actinopteri; order Cypriniformes; family Catostomidae; genus Myxocyprinus; species Myxocyprinus asiaticus. The sequence continues at coordinate 27,347,226 of NC_059371.1, forward strand.
CATCTCTTGTCTAGAAGCCCTCTACTGCTTCGCCGTCGACTACGAGTCAGTGGGCAGAATCTTCACGGCAATGAGAAGACTCTCCACTCCCCTACAGTGTTCTGGCAAACATCAATCTGCCTCACTGCTGACGCTTCGCTGGTGAACGGGCCGCTTCAGCATCCTGATTCCCTGCAGCTCTTCGCCAGGTGTTATCTATCCATATCAATACCAAGTTTAAATCTTTCTCCCATAATCTCTTGACAGAAGTTAAAGCTCCGTCCCCCAGACTCTGAATTAACAGGGAGTAATACACTGATGCATCATGATCTTTTCCAAAAGCAGTAATCACCTCTCCCAGAGTATCTGCTGCTTTAGGGGGGTGTGTGCTACTCCCAAAAATAGTACCGAGAAGGTGATGAAGCTGTAAATACATATAGAACTGAGATCTGGGAATCTCAAAGTGTTGAACCAAATTTTCAAAAGATCTCTCCACTCTAATATAGGTCACCGAGTGTAGAAACCCCCTTCACAATCCACTCTGACCAGCAGAAAGGGGACCTTTCAATACATAATTTAGGGTTCAGCCATAGCAACATTTAAATAAATGTCTGAATTAAACACTCTGGACACTTTGTAAATACTGCGTGCAAATGCAAGATAAAGGGGTATGACTTAACTTCTCCAGTTAGTTTAATAGAAAGGCTTTATAATGGCAAAATATGGGCAAGAACTTCCTGTTCAATACAAATCCAGGGGCGGGGGGCTCTCTCAGGTGGAAGCGACCAATGAGCCAAATGTCTGAGACCGAATACATAATAATAAAACAAATTCTCGGGTAGGCCTAGCCCACCTTTGTCAATCAGCCTATGTAATTTATTAAAATGTAATCTGGGATGTTTACCATTCCAAATGAAGGAATTCACTATATTATCAAATTGCTTGAAATAAGAGAGGGGGATATCTACAGGGAGAGATTGTAACAAGAAGTTACATTTTGGAATACAATTTATTTTAATAACATTAACCTTCCAAATCATTGATAAATGTTATGAAGCCCACCTGCCCACATCGCTTGAAAACCTTTTTATTAAGGGGTCAAAATTAACTAACTAAATCAAACAAATTTGCTGGGAATAAAATGCCCAAATAATTAATGCCCTGTTTGGGCCACTGGAAGGTGCCCGGCTGGAAAGCCGTTACTGGGCAGTAAGCTGTCAGAGCCAAAGCTTCGGATTTAGACCAACTGACTCTGTATCCTGAGAACTTAGAAAAGGAATTAATAATTCTGTGGAGGCAAGGCATAGATCTAGTAGGGTCGGAGACAAATAATAAAATATCATCTGCATAAAGCAAAAGCTTATGGCACCATACCTCCCGCCACCACCCCTGGAAAATCATCTTCCCTTCTTATCATGGCTGCTAATGGTTCCAGGGCAAGACAGAACAATAATGGGGAAAGAGGGCAACCCTGCCATGTGCCCCTATCCAGAGTAAAATAATCTGAAATTAATCCATTCGTTTGTACCACCGCTACCGGGTGTCTATAAAGTAACATAATCTATCCAATAAAAGATTTCCCGAACCCATATATTTCCAAAATCTTAAAAAGATAATCCCATTCTACCATATCAAATGCCTTTTCGGCATCAGATGAGGAGTCTGATCATTCGCCACTGACCATATGATATTGATGAAACGCCTAATGTTATCGGAAGAGTTGCAGCCCCAAATAAACCCCACCTGATCTATATGTATAAGAGATGTCATAACTTTAATTAAATGGTTAGCTAGAATTTTTGACAATATTTTTACATCTAGCTGGATCAGGGAAATTGGACGGTAATTCTTACACTCGCTTGGATCTTTGTCCTTTTTAAGAATCAGGCTAATCCGGGCTTGTGTCATGGCGGAATCTTTCCATTCTTTAATGATTCCGTATAAACTTCTAACAAAAGTGGAGTCAAATCTGTAGCATAAAATCTAAAAAATTCAACGGCAAAGCATCTGGCCCCGGAGCCTTGCCTGTAGGAAAGGCCTAATAACCTCGCCAAGCTCCTCCAAGGTTATCTCAGAATCAAGAGAATTGTTTTGCTCAATTGTCAGTTTAGGGAGTTATAATGGTTCCACAATATTCCTACGTGGAACTATAAAGATTGAGATAAAATTCTTTAAAGGCATTATTAATATCAATGGCCAAGGTAAATATCGGTAGGGAATGGTAGAAAAAGACTCTCTCTGCTTTATTTATCTAGCCAAAAGCTTCCCTGCTTTGTCCCCCGACTCAAAGTATGACTGTCTTTCCCTGAATAACCAAAACTCCACCTTCCGTGACAAATTAGCATTATATCTGTATTTCAATCGGGTCAATTCTCTGAGGTCATCCGACGACATTCGGCGCTTCAGCTCTGCCTCGGCACTTTTAATATTCCCTTCCAACTCCACGAGTTCTCGTGCTTTGGATTTTTTGGTGAATGAGGCATACTGTATAATCTGGCCCCTAAGAACTGCCTTAAGTGCCTCCCAAGCCATGCCCAGAGAGGACACTGAGGACCAGTTGGTCTCCATATAAACATTAATTTCAGCCTTTAACATTTGTTGAAATTCAGGATTTTGCAAAAGGGATACATTAAAGTGCCAACTATATGATTTATTTTTCTCCGTATGTGGCAACACCTCTAAACTCACTAGGGCGTGATCCGAGACTAAGATGTTTCCAGTTGAGCAGTCCACAACAGATGAAATGAGGGACTTAGATATATATAAAAAAATCTATTCTAAAATAAATCATATGGACTGATGAAAAAAATGTATAGTCCCAGACGAAGATTTTTACACATCCTTTGAGTCCATCAAAAATTAAAGTCTCCTCCCAATATTATATCATGAAGGGTGCCAGTGGCTTGCAACATTCCTTCAAGATCTCTAAAAAAGCCCTGATCATCAGCGTTAGGTGCATAAATATTAGCCAAAATCAACCTTTGCACCTGAATTTCTGCTAAAACAATAATGACTCTTCCTAATTTATCTTTAATCTGTTTGAGACATTTGAATTGTAGATGCTTACTTATCAATGTAATGACTCCCCTGCTCTTACTTGAGCCAGCAATAAAGAAAACATGTCCACCCCATATCTTCCCAAATTTTCCAGCTTCCTGCGGGGAAAGATGCATTTCTTGAAGACACACAATATCATATTTCTTACGTTTAAGAAAACAAATAACCTTCCTTCTTTTTTATGGGGTGCCCCAACCCATTCACATTCCACATGGAGTGAGACAATCCACCATTTGACATTTTTACATATTAGAAAAAATAGATTATGTGTCAAAAACAAGATTATAAAGACCACATTCCAACATGAGTGCAACAATCAAACCCCGAACTTCCCCCCGAACCAAACAAACAGAAAAACGTGCGCATTAACCCCACGCATGACAGCGGCAACTGGCATCCATCCCTCTAAACTCAAGCAGTCCATGTACGCCTACAACAGCCCCCACGACAACTTTGCAGTCGGACTGCTCAAGTCCGGTGTTTCTATACAAATTTTGTGAGATAGAATTACATAACAGAAAAAATCTATAAAACAAACTCCAGCCAATAGGCAGAATAATACTGTCCCGAAGGCGTGTTCCTCCCCAAAACAAGCTCCAGCCTTTAGCGGAACCAACAAACACACACACACACACACACAAAATTTATAAAATAAATAAATAAATAAATACAAAAACGTTCAGTTTCCTCAGGCAGTCAAACGAATGTTCAGTGAGCCGGCTGTTTCATAAGTGCAGCAGATGACGTAATCCTTCCAATGTCCTGCAAAAAAATATTCTACAAGACAAACTCCATCCAATAGGAGGCAAAAGAACAAAGAACGGGCAGATATATCCACAGCTGACCCGCAGGAGTATTATTCCACAAAACAAACTCCAGCCGCTAGGCGGAACCAGCACAAAAAGAAACAAAGGCGGCACCCATTTTCCTTGGACAGTGTTAATGTTCATTGAGTCAGGTCCATTTGGCTGCAAAGTGAGCGCCACACAATGACTTACTCATTCCCTTGACTTTATAAAGGACAAAGCTTGTTGGGGACAAGTAAATACTTTGCGGCCATCATTGGCATCTATTCTCATCTGGCCAGAAACTTCAGTGTAAAAGAGTCCCTCCGTCAATGCAAAAGTTTCTTGAAGGAGTGTTATTCCACAAAACAAACTCCAGCCACTAGGCAGAACCATCACAAAAAGAAACAAAAAAGGTGCCCAGCTTCCTCAGACAGTCAAGAAAATGTTCAGTTAGTCAGGCTCACTTGGGAGCAACATGAGAATCACAACATGACTTCCTCTGTCCATTGATTTTATGAAAGACATCGCTTGTTGTGGGCATGTAAATACTTTGCACCCATCCTTAGTACCTATTCTTAGTTTGGCCAGAAATATCAGTGCAAAAGCGACCCTCCGTTGATGTAAGAGTTTCTTGCATTCCTTGAATCGATCACGTTTCTCTCGTTGAATTCGCAAAGTCTGGGAACAAGAAAATGCTGTGGTTCTTCCAAGAAAGCCTTCCTTTACTCCGTGCCTCGCGTAACACAAGATCTCTGAAATTTGGCCAGAATTGATCAGGCCTGTCTCCCTCAGCGGATCTCCAAACCAGGACTCTGTGAGCTCGTTCAATTTCCAGCTTATGGCCTGTTATGTTGAGCAGACTTGGGAAGAGACCATTCCTATGGTCTAGGAATTTCACCATATCTCAGCCTTCTTCTTTCTCAGGAATGGTCACTAGCAGGTTAGCAGCTAATTCCCTCTCTGATGACTCCAGATAATCGATCCGTTTCTCGACGTCTCCGATTCTTGTAACCAACTCAGAGAATTTCTTCTCCATGGCCGTAATCGAACGAAGTATTACAGCAAGATCCTCCAAGTCTGCTATGACCTTCATCAGCATCACCGACATGCTGGACAGTTGATGCTGAATTTCTCCCGCCACACCATCCAAACTGAGTCCCTGGTCTGCGGGGTATCAGCTAGAGCATGTACGTGTCTTTTAATGTCTCCAGAGCCTGAGGTGTTTGAATTCTTTGACATATTGTCTTAATAGAACAGTTATGAAATAGAGTATATTGAATTTCACCAGTTTATGACACAAAAAGTATTAAAAACTAGCAAAATACGCAGAGCTCGCCGTTCACACATCCAACCCTCGCATGGCACCACGCTACTCACACCGGTGTGTATGTTTTGAATGACCTCAGCGATTGGTTATTACTAGCCAATCAGAGGCACTACTGAGCGAACGCAGAGACTTCCTGCTTTGCCATATGGAAAATCTGGCACACTTTTCCCCAGCCAGTAAATCTCCTTTTTAGGAGTTCATGCATGCGCACCTTATGAACGAGTGCATACAGACCATTCTTCGGTGTCTGTTTCAGTTATAAAAAAAAACATTACCGCTGAAGTAATTTCATTTTCATGTGCATTGCGGTAACTCGCCACTGTCTGGCTGTGCTAGCACCATGGAGAGCACCAGCCTTCTACCAACAGGTTGTTATGCTGGGTCAAGTTTTAGAAAGAAAGTGCTGACCACAAATGTATCCAACTCAGGTTGAGGCGCGGTGTGTAATGGATGCCCGACTTTTGACACCTGGAAACAGGTGCGAAACGGCCATGACAAGTCAACCGCCTAGAGCTACTGGCTGTCTTTCTAGCTTTGAGAGCTTTTCATTCAGATATTGTAAATCACCACATTCTGATTCATTCGGACAACACAACAGTAGTGGCGTATATATGTCGCCATGACACGCTGTCACACATATGGCCGGCGAATCACAAGTATGCGCTTTCCCCGGTGCGCCTCCTCCATTCTGTCATCATCAAAGTTAGAGTGGACATGGAAACAGTTCTGTTAATTGCACGGAAATGGTCCAATCAGCCATGGTTTCCAGAAATGATAGAGATGATTTACAGCTCACCATGGGAAATACTGCTGAGGAGAGATCTCTCTCAGGTGCAAGGCACAATCTGGCATCCTCAGCCCAAGCTATGTGCCTAAGGTTCTAACCACGCCTTTCAGAGTGCAGGTGATTCACCTTCAAGCTTTCTTCCCTCCTCCATTTAATTCAGATGAAGACCAATCCTTTCATTTATTATGCCATGTGCGGGCACTACACGCATACATTGAGTGCACCTGCCAGTTCAGACTGTCTGATCAGCTCTTTGCGTGCTATGGAGGACACACGAAAGGAATGTCCATCTCCAAGCAAAGACTTTCTCACTGGAAATTGATGCAATTGCCCTGGCTTAAGAGTCGCAGTGTAAGATTTGCCCAGTTGGTGTTAAAGCACACTCAACTAGAGGCATGGCCTCCTAGGTCTTCTCAAAACACATTCGAAAGGTTTTACAACCTAGATGTAACGTCTCTATCTTCACAAGTCCTCTCTGTTTAGAGCGCTTGCTATTTCGTTTGCCAAACATATGCTTATGCCCCTCCCCTTAAGTACAGGCTCCCCATCATTTTACACAACCTCCTGCATTCAGGCCGTTGTAATTTACCATAAAGTCACAAGCACTTTCATTATAAATAAACTCCCTTCCCGACTGGGTACGTGACAGGGTTAATTCATACTATATGACAATAGTTCATATATTCATTCTGAGTGCTCCCCTCCTGGCTCAACATGAGGGTCACTCACTTGTGGCATACTCATATTGGTTGCCATCCTGCGGGACTGCAGCATCATGTTTTCTCTCTGGAAGGTTATGTCGTGTCGTACTGAGTCGTAAGGGAATGTCTTGGTTACATACGTAACCTCGGTTCCCTGAGAAAAAGGGAAGGAGACATTGCAAACGCTGGCCGCACTACAAGACTCAGAGTTCTTCTGAGGTGTGAGCAATGCCCTTCTTGTCCCTCAGTAAGAAAATTCTGAGGAATGGTGTACCTGCTGTTATAGCGGACAGCTTCGCACCTAAAAAGGCAGGGCTCAAACACCATAGCCAATATTAGAATATTGCCATTATTGTAGAGAGGTTTCAACTAGGTTGAGTGGAAGGACACTCCCCATAAGCGTTAGCATGCAATGTCTTGTTCCCTTTGTCTCAGGGAACCGAGGTTATGTGTGTAATTTACGAGGTGATATTTAATCAGGGGCGGGTTTACGATTTCTGAGGCCCCAAGCAACCGACCAAGCTGGGGCCCCATTTTGAAAATTTTTGCTTAAAAAATTACATAAAATTTATTTTACATCATAATTTTAAATTCATCCTATCAACCATTGTAGCCAAGTATATTCAAAATGTTTAATGAAATAAAAATCTAGTTAAAGATAATTAATGCATGTTTTCCCAGTTTTTCCACAATACAGTAATAAAAAAAGCAATATTTACCTACATAAATTTATACAAAACAATTTTTTTTTGTGCAAAACCTACTTCACCCAGTAACATTTTGGAATTCAGTTGTTATTTATTAATTTTATAACCCAACAATTATTTATTGTTGTCCAGTTTGCCATTATAATATGATACATTATTTTTATTACTTTGAGGATTTGTTGTATGCAATAGTAACATATTCCTGTCTTATTTACTTTACTTTCACCTGGAGCTTATATTCTGATGCTGAGGCTGTATTTTATGTAAGCATTGTAGGCAACATTCGTAACTAACAATAAACATACAAAGCACAGCGGCCCCTCAGCACACTAGAGCAGAAGGAAAAAACATTGCCGTTTATCAAGCGCTGAAATTTGCTTGTTGCAGAACAATCTGGCATAATTGTAACAGTCCCCTCTTTGCAACCTGAACTTGTTCAGAACATGAGGGTGAGTAAATGAAGACACAATTCTCAAGTACATTTTTCTTGTTTAAGGAAGATTTATAAGGATGTTATATATATATATATATATATATATATATATATATATATATATATATATATATATATATATATATATATTTCAACTTATTAAGAAATGGTTTTCGCTGTGAACTAGCGTGCTCCTTACTTTGCGTGTTTGATGGCTCCGTCCACTGTACTGAAAAGGGCCCCACAATCCTCCACCAGGCAATGAAAATGTATCTTGTGCAAGAAATCACACTGGGCTTCACAGAAATCATCAGTGTCATACCTGCACAACATGAGAAAGACAGAAACTCTTAAAAATGAGATAAATTGCTTGTAAATTCAGTTACTCTAATGTTCTTGTATTCTCGGTTTAGCTCATCTGACTTTGAGTAAGGTGATTCTTTAGGTGAACTACACCTGAGTTAAAAGCAGCAGTCACTGGCTGGGACATTTTGTCAAGGCTTTGTAACAAAATACATATCATCACATGCTCTGGATAAACCTTCTCTTTCCATATAACAACCTGGGAACAAACACTGCAAGATGGCACTGACAAGCAATCCGGGTACATCATAAAGACTGATGGTGACAAAAACCAGACACCAGCTTCAATAAAAAACAGAGGATGAGGAGCCAGAGAATGGCTGTGTTTTCTGTCATAGACTATCTATTTGGGCACACTGTGGTGATACATACTGTAGTTGGGTAGTTGACAAATAACATACATTTATATCATACACACACATATATATATATATATATATATATATATATATATATATATATATATATATATATATATATATATATATATATATATAGACATATACACATATAAACATTTAATCATTTTTGCAGTTCATTTCAATAGTCATGCAGTGTGACAAATTAATTTTTAAAAGTACAAATATCCTATGTAGTTTCTCAATTAATATGATGTCATAAAAACAGCATGTATAATAATTTTACAAGAATTTGAAATATGCTTTTTAAAACAGTTTCAGTTAAATATAGCATGCCCCACTGCAGGATAGTGTTTCTGCTTGAAATTCCATGTCATGCATACTACCCAGTTACAAACTGTCGGTAAAATGGGGCTCTAAATGATACCTTTTATTTTTTATTTTTTAAGAAAAGACCCACATCCCTTTAATGTTCCGCTTGTGTAAAAGGGAATTGAAACAAGCGAAAACCTAATTTCATGCTTCGAATAAAATGCGGTGTGGGCAGGACTTTGAATGTAAAGCTTGAAGACTCTATAGAAACAGAAGGTTCTTTCAGGCACCTGCGCAGATAGGCCCTCCATAGCTCAACTGGTTTCTCTGGGCCCGATCTCTTCATCACCCTGCTGAGATACTGAGCTGCCTCTGAGCCATCAGCTGCCTGAGCTCCCTCCAGCTCAGACTTCAGATTCAAAGCACTGAAGAAGCCAGGATTCACATGTGTCATCTACATACAAAGACATTAACACTCATGCTTAGGCAAGTTTCATGACATCTTATACAAACAGCCTTGTCGTACCTGAGCACAGATCATACATACAACAGTTTTTGTGTGCTTTATGCTATGTGCTTAAATTTAGATTCATTGATTCTGTGTGGAAAATTGAGGTGTACAGTATTATCATCTAGACAATTACCACAAATTAGATAAAGTCTTCATTGTAAACAAAATACACAATATACACCACGTGCATTACAATAAATCAACAACATTTGTAAAAACAAAAACAACAAAAAATCATTAAAGACATTATAAAGTTTTATGTTGAGGCTTAATATAAGTTTCAGTTATAAGTCTTGAATATGAACCGGAGAGAGAGAGAGAGCTGAGCTCAGCTGTCAGGAAAACTAGACTGAGTTTTCTATTTAAATCATCAAGGTAATGGTATATGCATACCATTTAATATTAGTCATAGAAGATGTATGATTAAAACAATGTCCATTTTAATCTCCACAAAAACACACAACATTTAAATATCTGTTTGGCACCATTTCGTCTTTTTAAAAAATGAGGGTGACAGTTGCTCTTTTTTTCTTGGTGCTGACTTTTTAATCAAATAATTTACAAAGTCCATAAATAAAGATAGAGCAGATGGAGACGAAAAAGAAGAAAGCGGGAGAAAAAAATGCACTGAGAGTTCAAAACAGCTCATCAAAAAACAAACATCTCTATATATCTGCCGTGGCAACCGGCTCCTGCTTCATTATATTAATTTGCGAGCGCCGGGCTGAAATTACACTGTATGAAAAATGGCTAGAAAATTTAAATGATACAAACTCATCCTATTAGCTGTGAAACATTAAAAAACAAACAGCCCCCTCTGCATCCTGCTAATTTGTCTTGGGATGAAAAGTGCTTGATGGATGAATCTTACCTTATTCATAAGCGAGGATAAAAGAGATGTTTTTCCGGGCGCCGGGTGTCCGTTTGATTCAGTGCTGGAAGATGCAATATGAACAGTGTTTAGGCTAGATTTGCATGAGAACAGTTAATATTATAATTTATCTCAGATTGTGAATATACAGTGAAGAAAAGGGGAAAAATGAAATGTAGTGTGCTGTTGCATTGAAAACCAGGGGGCTGGAAATTAGGGTTTATGCAAACACACTTTCATCTAAATGAATGTGCAAACATGTCATGCTTCATTCTTGACGTGCATTATGAAAAGATGGGGAAAGAAACATTAAGGGAGAATTTTTGCATTTGTATAATAGATTTCCTCAAAGGAGGGCTTTGCAACGTTTAAAAGAGGGAGTGTGTAAATTTTCCTCCTTGATCACTGAACCGTCCCACCTCGAGAAGGGAGTTTTAACAAGAGCCCTCACACTAATTAACACAATACAGCTTTATTTGAGAGATAGATAACAGTAGCTGAGCCGAAAAGGGGGCTGGGGCCAGTGCTTGATGGGATACCTGTGGTCTTTCTTGCTCAGGTCCAGGCTGTGCTCTTGGATGGAGTCTTGGGAGACCCCCGAGGTGCCGTCCACTGGCTCCTGCTTCACTTCAACTGAATTAAACTGGCCTGCTTGAGCTGGCTGCCCAATCCCTGAGGAGAGAGAGGGAGAAAACAAAGTTATTGTTGGTCAGCATTATTGCACTGTGATGAGATCCAATCTGACTTCTATTCGGGCCAAGGAGAAGACCAGGAGTGATAATTATTGCAGAATTATGTCAGCCCGTCAAGGCGTTTAAATGTTGATTGAGCAGCAGCGGGAATGAGGGAAAAAGACTCCTTTTTCTTCAGCCTTGTCACAACTCATTTGTGGGTCTGCCTCTTAGCTGGTCATTAAGAGGCATGCTAATGCTGAGGGAAAGTGGCAGATTCAGACTGCAACCCCCACCCCGCCCCCTCCATCACCACATGTACTTGTTGGCCTGACGACGGACGGCAGTCGATGCCACTGAGCATGCCCAAAAGGAACATCTGCTTGTCCGGCAGATTAGAGGTGACAGCCAATCAGATCAGTTCAAATAGCGTGACCTCTCGATCAGATTTTCAAAATAGGTATTCAGAAGATGGGGAGAGTGAAAACAGGAGAGGAGCAAGGTGGAATAGATAAAGAAGGGGGGTAGAAAAAACTGACGGGAATGCGACCTGGCTTTTCCTCCAATCCCCAAATGTTTGAAATATTAATTTTGCCCTCAGGCTATGCAGAGAAAGCCAGGCTTTCGGTATGCAGTAAGTGGTATTTTATTAAAAAACGGGTTACACTGGAGTACCAGACACAAGCTGAAAGAAGTGCTGAGTGCATCAACCGTGATTGTGTGTATGAGGGGACTGTTGTTAACAGGCCCCTCTGAGGAAAAGTGACAGCTATCGCCCGCCCTGCCCTTGGCGTTCAGTTTGGAGGGCGTTTAACCATGTGAAAACAGAGGAATACCCCCTACAACACACCACCCTGGGTGACAAACACATGCACCCACATACAAACATGGACTTTATTAGATAGTGTCACTCAAGTGCCATTCCTGATGACTTGACTGTGTGTTTGTTACAGTTACACAGTGGAGGAGGTAAAATAATGACTTATTGTGATGTGTTGGCTTTAGGCATATCATATCCCAATAAAGCCAGAAGGGTTAGTTCATACCAACCTCGCTTTGCCCTATTTTAAGTCATCTGCTGTGTGTAATTCTCATTTGACTAATTACCCCCTGTCTTTGCACCTAAAACGACTCAGTCCACCTCAATTCAGCCCATATCTGCAGTCAGTATGCGTAAAGTGTGTAGTGCACTGTAATGATGTTAACCTCACAGCCTGTCCTCAAAAGACTCCTCTCCACCCTGCTAAGCTGGTTTGCTGGTCTTAGCTGGTTTAAGATAGTCTAGCTGCCCAAAACAATGACAAGTGCCTAAAACCATTCTAAAACCACAGCTTTTTACAGGAAGGACATTGTCTCAGCTTTATCACTTTCTCATTTTCTTTTTTGTGGTGATAAACTGCCTGACATTAACAAGGGATGTTTAAATAACAACCATCTGAGGAGAGTCATTAAACCTTCAGCTTTGCAGTTTCTAGAACAAAAAATTGCCCATGATCTAAGAGAGCATGAAAAAAAAAAAAAAAACCTGCGTGTGCTCACAAAGCTGTGTTTGTCTGGAAATTATCCAAGAATAATGTTGTACTGTGCAATTACCTTGATGAAGTTACTGAACTTGTGAAAGATTATTTGTACTAGGTGTCTAATTAGAGAACCCCTCAGATTCCAGGATCTTCAGAAACACTCTGGGGGTAAGCCTGGATAAAACAGTGAACATTCAACCAGGAAATAAAACCACCTGAACAAATTAGCATGCAACTCTTCTCATACGGTAAGACAGAGACATGTTTGTGCAAAACTGCCCTCTTGACTAAAAGTACGAGTTTGAAAAAAAAAAAAGACAAAGCTGTATGAAAATAGCTGCAGTAAATTTCATTCTCTGCTTTCTAACGCTGAACTCTGACCACATCCTCTTCATATTTTACCCAAATGTCCTGTTCACACGTCTTTTCTGAGCGAACGTGTAAAATTAGCAATTCCACGGTATGATCTGCAAATAACTCTAGTGGGGGATTTTTTTCTCTATTTTACTTTTATTTCCTCTCAACTTTCACAAAAGTACCAAAATTAAACACAAGATGCTCATACGCGGAAGCATTCTAACATACGGTTCATTTAATTCTCCTTCGTCCTCTTGTAGGGCAGTCAGACTATCTATAACCAGCTAGCCAACCTCACCCCAACACGGTCCTCTCTCTCTCTTCCTAAGATAAGCCTCTCTTTGCCTTCTCTCTGGGAAGATCTGAGATGCCCCCAAGTCTGTGGAACCAATTTTCTCCTATAAATATAACAGCAGACTCCAATCTACATCCCAACACTCTGAGCTTACACCAGACTCCATTTATCCCTGTACAAACAAAAATGAACCAAAAATACCATGGTATAGCATGGTTTGTGGACATGGTACAATGGTAATGCCATGTTTTTTTTTTTTTGGACATGTAGCATGGTAATCCTTTTTTTTTTTTTTTTTACATGTACTATAGAACAATGGTTTTGGTTTTGGACATGGTACCATTCTCATATCCCACGTTAATGCCATGTTTAGTGTCATGGTATTCTTTCAAATACCTTGAAGTATCATGCAAATACAATGATACATGAATATGGAAATCATTTTATACCATGCCATTTATCCAAGTACCATAATATTACCATCTGAAACCATCACTGTACCTACACAGTACTTTTTTGTAAGGGAACTAATTTACTCACTGGCCTGAAACACTTTAAGAATAGAGACTACATTAGTGTTTTCATACAAACACTGAAAGCTGAGAACAAGTTATCATCCCACATACACACAAGCCCAAATACACACAATCACACATGCACACATGTACGCACACACACATCTGCCTCTCTGGAGCAATAAGTCATTTCTGCTTCAACAGTTTTTGATATTTCTTCCTCTATATCAAAGTGCATATAAAAAGCTGCTTTGTACCTCCAATTTCTCAACTTAATATTATTCAGGCTCCATTTGGTTGGAACGAGTGCACGCTCAGATAAGAGGCCGGTGATGAGGAAGCGTGTAGAACACAGGCCCCAGGATCCTCCTGAGAATGATATTAGAGGCAGCTGTACAGAGCCCACTCACTAGTTCAGCACTTATCTGCTAATGGATTGTGGGTATCATGACAATGATCACTGCAATAACAAGACTAGAGCAGCAAAACAGCCCTTTAATTTTTTGCCCTAATCCTGAAATCAGAGATTTGTGTACCGTCTGCAGATAGCATAAGCTGATGACCTGAAAGTGCCCTTTCACTGTTAGAGAGGAAAAGAGGGAAAGAGAGGGCGAGATTGATCTATAGAACTGAGTTGTTCTCATGTTCTCACCCTATTGAAAAGACAAACATTTCTGGGGTGCTGGTCTTCGAAGTTTTGGATGCTGGTGCCCCAACCAGGCCACAGGATTCCCACACCTTTTAAATAATGTATATCTATGAATTTTCCATGATTTTACCAGTTGTTTGGAGTACTGGAAAAGCGTTTTTAATTTATACAGACTTCACTCACAAAGAGTGCCAATGAAATGATTAAGAGTATAGCATAACTTCACAAATGTAGATTCACTATAGAAATTCCCATGACGTTTTAAGATTTACATTATTTCCATGATTTTGAGAAACCCAATTGTAAAATTCCCTGACATTTCCAGGTTTTCCATGTCCATGGGAACCATTAACTACCTTAACCAGCAAGACTTCCTTGGTCAGTCAGCTTCACGAGAAAGACTATGTTGGCTGACATTCACCAGCTAAGATTTGCTGTTTAACATCTTGGCTATGTGATCCAACAGGTAGACCAGCACTAAACCAGTACTAACCAGCATAAACCAACCTGAACTAGAGTAGCTCCTGGCTTAAGCTGGTCTTTTCAGCAGAGGAACCACAGTATGGAAAACTGATCCTTTGACAGTATCTTTCTATTCCTGTTTCCAGCTAAACATATTGGGAGATTTGAATACTGTACATTCATACACCTGAGAACTGGGTGGGTGGATCCTTATGCTGTTGTATGTTGTATTATAACTGCAGATAATGACATTATGAGAATATCTACATGATCATGAGTTGATACTATGCAGAGAAAAATGAGATAAACTAACCTGCATCCAGGTTACTTGAGGGCTTCAGGGCAGCGGCTGCCAGTCTGGCCATCATGGGCGATATCAAACCTTTGCTGGCCGAGATCTTCTCCATGATGGATGATGCAGCAAAGGAGGTTGGAGTGGAAGCTACAGTAGCAGCGGCTGGGTCCCCAGGTGGGGTTGAGGTCTGGGGAAGAGAGTCGCTGGGCATGGAGTGAGCCCTGGAGTTGCCGGCACAGATCAGGCCAGGGGCAGAGGGTGTGAGCGACATGGACATTCTGGGAATGAGAGGAAAGAAGGGGTTGGAAGCCCCTGCTAAGGTGCTGTTGGAAAGAGCCAGAGCCATGGGCACGTTGCTGGGGAGAGCCTGGGAGAGCAGGGTGGATATGCGGCTGGCCGGAGGAAGAGCGGCGGTTGGCTTGATGCTGTGACTGGAGGACATGGTGGTTGTTGGAGTGGGCAGCATGTGTGGTGCAGTGGAGGACTGCTGTGTGGTTGGAGAAGCACTTAAACTGGAGTTCTTGCTGCTAATCGCTGAGAAATCCATGAGGTCATCGTTGCTGGACTCATCCTGTTCCTCTTTGGGCAAAAGGAAGGAGGAAGTGAGGCCCAGCATGCCTGATGATCGGATGTGGCGGCGCTCGTGTTTGCGCTTGTGTGAGGTCATCTGGCTGGTGGAGGTAAAGGTGAAGCCACAGCCCTGACGGATGCAGTGAAAATGGTTGGTGGCCTTGCTGTAGACGCAGCCTTCGTACTTGCATTCCTCATATTTGTAAAACTTCTTGAAGCCATCCTTGGCGTAAGCGTCATCTTTAATGTGATAGCTCTTGTGCTTCTCGATGTCACACTTGTTCTTGAAGGTGAAGGTACAGCCTGGGCGCCTTAGTTTCACAGTGGTGGAAAATAGAAAGATTAAACTCAAAAATCCCTGTTTCGCACATTAATCATCAACCAGTTATTGGGTCTTAGTTGCCACCAAGTTTATTATTGTTTTGCTTTTCCTAAGTAGACATTATTTCAATATGATTTTTAAACTGATTTACAAATAAAATACCTTTGAAGAAAAGATTGGCAAAATCTGTAAGGGGCTGTTCAGACCGAGCACATTCTTGCATTCAAAAAAGTTAGACAGCACAAAGAATGAAATGGAATGTAGGTGTCTCGAATCAAATTTTTTAAAAGTTGAAGTTCTTTTAAATTGATGTTGATGCATGTTTACATAGAACAACATTTTAAAAAACAGCACAGACGGACGTATAATGCCGTGTGAAAGGAACTAAATAAAATATGCTTAAAAATAAAAGACAATTAAAAAAGAATACATTTTGTAATTATCGTCGATGTGTGAAGATCGATGATCTCGAAAATATTTTTGTTGTTGTTTATCCTAAACTTCGGTTAATAGTTTCCATTACTTTTGTTTAGTTTTAGGTTTTCATTTGATTTGCATAAATTGTTTCAGTTTATGAAAATGTTTTTAAATCAGCAGTTTTCATCTTAGTTTTAATGATAACCCTGCCTGCCACCATACCTGCAGTGGAAGTGGGTAGTCTTTTGCCCATAGAACTGACACCCAACTGTCCCACAATCTTCTGTGGCACGGAACCTCTGGAAGCCATCGTTGATCAGCTGTGCATTTTTCTTATGGAAGTTCTCATGAGTCATGACATCAGAGGTGCTTGTGTACACCTTGTTACAGCCCACCTGGCAAACAGGAAATGAAAAAAGCCCTATATGAGACAAAGCGTGCACAAAACTTGAAATAAACACCAAGTGTGAGTTTCAGTTTGTTGCACTGGAAGAAAATTGCTCAGTACGAAAACAGTGGCTTCGCACTCAAGTTCTCGTAGTCTGCAGGGATATGAAAACAACATCTCGGAGATGTGACACAAAAATAGCTCAGTTTGGCAATGAACTCAATGTGGGTAGCAAAAGAAACAGGTGACCTAAAAAAATTAACAGGAAACATTTTCTCAAGATCTGAGCATTGTTAAAAATGCACTCCTGAGACAACTCATAAAATATGAAAAGAAAACCTTTTACCCCCCAAAACAGGTGAGCGTTTAATGAAAACAGCTTCAAAGAGATGAAAGAGAGGATTATTTTTTGTGATATGCAATATGTGGCATGCAAAAGATAGCTTGGGGAGGTGGTGTGTGGTTACAACCTTCTTCCATTTAAGGCTTTAAGTCTATATAAGAGAGCCAGTGTCTCTGCTTTAGTCGAAAGAATGGTAGAGTCAGGGGGGTTGTTCGGGGAAACTGTCACTTTCTTTGGTTTGAAAGGTTCTGTTACTCAACAGCAGCACTCAGGAGCCCTCTAGGCAGCAGAAGAACACAAACTAATGTTTGAATTAAAACCAGCAATTGTATATCATCTCTGGCACTTTTCACCCGTTCAAACAGGGCAACTTGGCCATATTCAGTCAAACAATGAAAAAAATGCCACTCTGCTTTTTTCTCCGTAAATCAGGAGAACGGGTGCCAACATCTGCCTGTTCTCACTGCTGTTAAAACAAGAGCTGAAATGTCTTACAACAATGACACCGTTAGGGAAGTTTAAAAAAGAATATATCTCAAGCCCAGGCCACTGTTTCCAGGAGTGAAAAAAGCACTGGGCTAGGTGACACCTTGAAAATAAGCAGATGTAAAGAATTAAACAGATCTGGTGGGAAATGATCTTGGTACTAAAAGATGAAAAATGTTGAGTTTATATAAACAAGTAACAGAACAGAATTTTATCCATGCCAATTAAGGAGTGAGGGAGAGAGGGTGAGGGGAGAGGAGGGCCCCATCCTGTTCATCCTTTTAATTTTTGTTTTATTTACTTTATAACACCTTCTGTCTCACGAACAAAAAACTGCTCTTAAATGGTCATACGGTATAGGCCCAGAGGAAAAAGTAGGAGAACTTTAATATCCTTTTTAAGTCAACCGAAAGCCAGAAGATTGTCAGGAGTATCGGAATATGCACTGGTGTCCCACCACCTCTATTTTTCCCTTTGGAAAAAAAGGAATATTCTATCTTCCATGACCACCATGCATTGTGTGTCACTTAAGTGGAGGATACAAAAAGTTTAGGTTGCCTACTCACTAGAGAAAGGTCAGATGGTGCATTTAAAGGATATGAGTGTGTAAGATTTGCTTTGAGGGAAAGAGCCATGTCAGTTTAAAATCAAGCGGGAACACAGCGAATTGGATTTCTGAAAGCACAACTGAACCCCCCTCACTGAAGTTCTTATTAATCAATGAATGCCTACATCAGAGTTCGTTGCGGCAAAAGTTAATGTTTTTCTCAACTTTTGGTTGCACGATGGAGCGTCAGTTTCACGTTTTTCCTCTTTGTCCTTGCAAATCAATGGATTTTCCAAATTGATGTAAACTCTAGACTTGTGCAAGCGCCCTTACTCGGTGAAGGAGAAACTAACAGAACATGTTTTACTAATTTTATTACATCTATTTCCCCAAATTCTTGCAATTCTTTGCATGTCTATATAAGGGTGAATGTGCTTTTTTTTAAACTAGGGGTTTTTGCTGTGGTTTACCTGCATGCAGTGGTAATGGGTGCTCTTGCCGTTGAGATGGCAGCCATGGTAGTAGACACTGCAGTCATCCAATGGGCTAAAGCGCATGAATCCATGCTGCAGGGAGTTGTCCCTCTTCTTATGCATGTTATAATGCCTTATCACATCCTGCTTACTGGTGAATCTCTGTAAACAACATAGACACAGAGTCCGTAAGGTGGGGGAGGTGTGTTCTGTAGGAAACCAACAATGAGTCACTTTATTACTCTTGCAACAGCTGCAGAGCATCGCGGACAATTGCAGCCAGGTAAAAGAGTGGTGCATGTCACTAGTGATTGTTGCAACAGGAATCGGGCAAATTCTATTGTGCCCTTCTCATTAAGGAGGGCAGAATAAAAAACGAACAAAACACAAAACAAAACATTTTAATAAATAAATAATCTCAAGTTTCAAAATTAATCGCAATAATGCACTACCCAGAATCATTGTAAACAACAAATTTATTTAAGGCAAATTTAAGTGACTTTCGTATGTAAAATTCAGCCTTTTGGAGGGGCCCTTCGTGGCGGGATTCAGTTGTTCACTTTCTTAAGGAATGACCCTACAATCCTTCAAAGATGCAAAAATGCCATATACACCTAAAACCAGTCAATGCTTTGCACTTACTATGGCTCATAGATGACTCATATTGAAACTACCTGGGCTTGCCTCTCTGTGCACCAAGTGTAGAAAGCATAATGACTCACATACTCTGACTTGAATCTGTGGTACCTTTCTAAGCTCAGCTGATATTTGACTCTTAGCTACTAACAAAGGTTACAAAGCTAGCGCGTTTAGTACTTTTTACTTTGCCATTTCTAATTAAGATGGATCATTCGACATGCAGAGATCACAGTTGCGATATTCTAAGCTTCTGAAAAATCATGTTCCGTGCAGATGGTTTTCAAACGTGCACAGGGAAAAGACAACAAACAAATAAACAAGGCAACCAAAAAATGTTTCTCTTTAATTCCCCATCTGAGATATGATCCCATTTTTAATTAAAGTATTAAAGCACAGTTTTGTGTGGGGTTAGACAATAATAATGAGAGAATATTTATATGCTAAAAACCCCCTGTGACGAGGAGGAGGGCGTGGCCGGTCCGTGAGGGTGCACGGCCAGCGCTGAATCAGCTGATCAGCGTGAGAGCGAGATAAAAGGGGGCCGGAGACACCAGTTCGAGAGAGAGAGAGAGAGACGCACGTGGCCGCGCTGCATGTGTGTCTGTGTCCTTATGTTTTATGTTGTTTTAAGTTCATTTATATCATTAAAGTTTATGTTGACTGTTCAGCCAGTTCCTGCCTCCTCCTTGCCCATCCTCATACTGTTACAGTGGTGCTGAAACCCGGGAGGGAGGAAGGATACAGAGGCGGAGTCCTTGCTGCTGCCATCCACCAGGGGGGCAGCCACGGACATCTGCCTGGGGTCGGAGGGGTCGCTGCCAGCCGCCGAGAGCTAGAGGAACCGTTGCCATCTGCTGAGAAGGGGAGGCGCGGTTTTGTCCACCAGGGGTCGGAGGGCTCACTGCCGTCCACCGGGGAGGAGCAAGCTGTCATCCGCTAGAGGGCGGAGGAGCGGTTGAGGACCAGGCGACAGCGTGTCCAGGAAATGGCGGGCAAGTTTTCTCTCTATCTCCTCTCTCACTGTGTGCCTCTCGTTCTCCCTTTTCATCTCCCCATGCCTCCCCTCGTCTCTCCCCCAGGTTCCCAGTAGGCAGGGTGGACCACCGGCTGACAGAACGGCCGGAAGGGCAGCGTCTCCCCTCCATAGATGGAGGCCCTGGCCTGAATTGGGCAGGGGAGGAGTGTGACGAGGAGGAGGACGTGGCCGGGCCATGTGGGTGCACGGCCGGTGCTAAATCAGCTGATCAGTGGGAGAGCGAGATAAGGGGGAGCCGGAGATGCCAGTTCAAGACAAAGAGAGACGCATGCGACCGTGCTGTGTGTGTCTGTGTTCATGTTTGTTTTATGTTGTTTTAAGATGAGTTTTACCATTAAACATTATGTTTACTGTTCAGCCGGTTCCCGCCTCCTCCTTGCCCATCCTTTAACTGTTACACCCCCTCCACAAAATTAAAATCTCCGACACCATGGAGCATTCTCAAGAAAAAATTAAGCGAAGTGGGGTTAAAAAACTCACTCTTGAGAGATCATGACAACCAAATCTGTAGTAATTGGGCTTGAGCTAATATTACAGGAAATGAAACAAGAGTAGCTGAAATCAATGAGCCTCTTCTAACTTAAATCCATATTTTCTACATAAATGAGCAACAAGAGAAAAAAAATATAATCTAAAATAGAAAACCTCTATCTTACAAGCAATATCAATAAATCTATAAAAAATATATAAATCAAGCCTACTGTATATGATGCCTCACATTTTCTTTCCTGTTCCAGAGAAGTGTATTAATATAATATATGAGACCACGTCGAACAAACAGTAATGACAGGTATTTGGGATGTTGACACACAAATAAAAAGAGATACTGATCTTTAGATGCGACCATACTGAGCGGAACTGCAGAAAACAGCAGGAAATTGTATCAGTTGGTCTTCTGTACTTAGCGGAGTGGCTATACGCTTGTGTGGACATTTATTTTCAGATTCCCATTGCATTGCAGGGTGAACACAAGGCCATGAAAGGAGAGGCAGGACTGGTATGGAGTAGAGCAGTGGCAGGCAGGATTATATTCCACCACTGTGTCATGTAACATTTTAATGAGTTATCAATTCCAAAAAACAAGTTCATCTGCACCTAACCTTTCTGCTGGGCTAAAAGCTATACGCACACCCTCCTGCCTATCATTACCAAACATTCAGGAGCAGTGTTTAAATTGTGTTAGTGGCATTTTAGTTAGTGATTTCACTTGAAACTAACATGCTAACTACTACTGTTAAAGGGATAGTTAGGAGGGTTGTAAGGGGTCCTTTAACTCTTATCAGGAGCCCACATCAGCCCCCCCTCAGTTCAAAAACTGGTCAAGAGTCAATGAATCCTCAATGCAAGTCCAAAAACAGACATCTTCAAAGGGAATGTTTTTTAGTCCGCTCTTCTCTATCTTGCCACAACAGTTTGAGGAATTGTTCTTGAATATCAAGAGGCAGCCTGGTGGGCTGAATAAGTCTCTATTATATGCAACAGCTTCCCTGTCATCTTCCACAGGTTTCCTGTATGTTTATAATGAAAAATGTAATCAGATGATTAAAAATGAAGTGGGAGATTATGACTAGAGAGGGTCTGATAGAGGAAAGACTGAGCGGCTCTCGGTTACGACAGGATTTTTGATGTCTTCGACAAATGTGCTTGTCTTTGCCTGCTCTTTTCTACCATATGTGCGTGAGACATGGCTGTCTGTGTTCAAATCTGCTTAATGCTGATTTTGCTGTGCTGAACATGACAACTCTCGGGACATGGATCAGATTAATAATGTGAAAGGGGATTATGATTATTCCAAGAGAATTAGCAGATGTCCTTAAGAAAAAAAGAAGGCATCTTTTGAAATTATTTACTATTAACCAAGAAAAAAAGGAAAGGCAATTGTCTGTTTGAAATAGTCCTCAACTATATTAACCTGTTTAGCCAGTGCACAAAAGATAAAAGCCTTGTCCATGATGTTTTGTTTGGGTGTTTCCTTGAATGTACCTTGATACATTTCAATCATTTCCTCTAACAGTTATCTTCCTCTCCTGTCAGGATGTGATGGGAAAAGAGTGAAGGTAAGCACTGAAATGGTGTTGTGACACACTCAGTGTTATGTGGTTGTTCAGTTTTTAAGCAGTGAGGGATGAATGTTTAGGGGCGTTGAACCGTGGCTGTTAGACTGCAAAATTACCCGGCTGACATCATCCCATCTATCAACAAAGTGGAGGAACAGACGCTTACAAAAAGTAAAACCTGGGGTCTTCTATCTTTGCTTACAGTGAGTGCGTTTTTACCATTGGCGGGTGAATTGAGAAGATGTACAGACAATAAATATTTCATTCCAGCCATGATATACTATACCAGTTTTTTCCTTTGTGCAAACAACACATCATTGTCACTTACATTATCAAACTGTACATGAGATGAAAATCTGTCAAACTGCACATGTCAAAATTATTTTGATATCATATTGTAAACATCTCTCCTCATGATTTTTCTGGGTGGCTTAATGTAATAATATTCCACACAACTAGGCATCCTAGATCAACATCTGATGTTATATTTTTTCATTGAGGCAAAAGTTGTTAAGAGATAACAGATGTTTTTGTTATCAGACAGTTTAATTTGAACTATGCATGTCACTTGCATCAGCATGGGTCAGAATATCATTCTTAAAATTAATTAGTTTTTAAAATTCAGCAAGGCTCTATTTGTTAACATTAGTTATAATTAACTTACAATGAACAATAGTTTTAATAGCATTAATTAATCTTGGTTAATTTTAATTTCTACATTTACCATTGTTCATTGTAAGTTGCATCAACTACTGTTAACATATCCAACTTTTAATGTAAAATGTTTTTATTATTAATGCTGGAATTAACATTACCCCAGATTAATAAATACTGGAAAAGTGTTTCTCATTGTTAGTTCATGTTAAATAATGTACTTAACTTACAGTATGTTAACGAATTCAACCATTTTGTAAAGTATTAGCCTATTTTTTTTGGTTTTACATATTCGCATTTGGCAAGTGTTCATCTTGAGCCCTTTCTTGTACTCACCTGATAGTTACATTCAGGGTCCATGCAGTGATAATGCTCTCTGTACTGGTAAGCACAGTGCACATGGCCACAGTGCTGGCTCCCAGAAAACCTAGAATAACACAGAAAATATCATATTTGTGTAATTGTTGGTGTTTTGACAAAGCATTTTGAATCTTAACATT
Organism: Myxocyprinus asiaticus; assembly: GCF_019703515.2. Taxonomy (NCBI): domain Eukaryota; kingdom Metazoa; phylum Chordata; class Actinopteri; order Cypriniformes; family Catostomidae; genus Myxocyprinus; species Myxocyprinus asiaticus. The sequence continues at coordinate 27,370,617 of NC_059371.1, forward strand.
ACTATCATATTTAAAAATGATTTCAGACATCATGAGTAAAAGTGATTATTTAAAAAAATTTGAATTTACTGAAATGGAGTAATATTTAGCAATTTCACAATCTAGAAAGGGCAATTGAACCTTTTCAAAAACATATCACTTTTGACAAATGTTTATGTATATTATTATTATATTTATCACATAGATAAATACGATTTCAGAAGTAGCTATTGATGAAAATAAATAAAAAAAATCTGCATTTATTGTATTCAAATGGAATAATTTTGCTATTTCTTTTTCGAAACCTCTAACAATGTGGGGGCTGATCTTGAAAAGGCAATTTAGCCTTTTATCTCCGCTTGATAGATGCCCTAACACTGACAGAGTCATCTTCACGGAGCTCAGAGTCATTACCAATAACTATAAACACACGGAGAAAACAGGTCTACGCTTCCTCGACCATACGATTGCAATTCACTCTCCAGCCACAGCAATCTCCACCAAATTAGTTCCATTGCTTCAAAGGCAGTGGGTAGACTCTTATTAAACTGTAACCCCCTGACATAATTCACTCATTTGCTCATGCTATAAGGCCTGCCAAATCAGTGCTCAGCTCTCCAGGTTAACAGCCTATGCTTTAATCAGGGAAAGGTTAGGCCTAATAGAAAGGTTTGAGTGTCTCCGCGTGGCTTCCTCCTCTTCTCTCTCATCGTCTGACTCGCCCGGTCTTCCGTAGATTGAAGGCGCTTTGAGGAGGCACATTTCCTGAGTGTTTACGGGTTGATTATAACCCTGATGATGATGACTGTTAAAAACCTCCAATTACAGCTCAAAACACACAAATAAACATTTGCACTGCCTCTGCCAAGAGCACCATCTGCTGAAGTAGAGAAAAAGCTAAGTAATAGAATTTATTCTCCCTTCTGCCTGGATTATCCCTAGACTGCTTTTACAAATCACTTTGCTGAGTTCATTAAGCTAATTGAACGGCGAATCCACTACCTGCCAAACGTGGGCGGTGTTCTGAAGGGGTGGGGAGGCGGCAGGTGCTTTAGGTGGTTTCATTTGCTTCTTAAAGGGATTGTTCACCCAAAAATGAAAGTTCTGTCATATTTTTCTCAGCAAGAAAACCTAGATAAAGACCCTTGTCAGGGTAGATGACATATTACATTTTTCATGATTAAAAATGAGGCTGTGTGTAATAGATATGGGATACAGTCAATTTCATAAGTTGTATAAACAATTAAACTGTACGTCTATCCCTCACAACCACATTTTCAATCACGAAAAACTAAATATGCATTCTTCTCTCAGACTAGAATCCAAGCTGCTCTTTTCCATCAAATGAAAGTGGATGGCGAACATGGACAGCCGTGGTCACCATGTACTTTCATTGTTTGGAAAAGAGCAGCATGGACATTCTTCTTGATAACCCCTTCTGTGTTCCACTCAAGAAGGAAAGTCGTATTGGTTTGGAATGATATGAGAGTGAGTCAATGATGACATAATTTTCATTTTTGAGTGAACTATTCCTTAAAAAAAAGACTACAGGCTACAGTAGAGTATACTACAGTACACGTGCACTGACAGAGATCCGCAAATTAAACCCACCCACCATTAGCAGCCCCTCTGCGACGCACTCAAACATTCCCTGGCCCTGTGAACACAGAAGCCCCCTAGGACTGCAGCCCACCCCGGCTGTATCACTTTGCCTCTGGACAATTCCCACTTGCTGAGTCAGGGGGCGAATGGGCCATGCTGCTATTCAACAGCGGATTAAATATTAATATCGCCACGATACAGAGATTTCCGCATATCTCCTGTTACAATAGAGACATGCTGATCAAAGTTCGGAGCACTGGTGGGTACATAAAAGCATTTAGGAGGGAAAACAGTGACTAAACACTACCAGGGAAGCGCTTTAAACATCAAACTTAGGCAGTGCGAGGAGATAAAGGACTTTTTTCCCCTTTTGTAGGGGGAAGGTGGGTGTAGACAAGTTTACAAAGCTGCTTTTTAGCACGACTGTTCTGTCATTAGCGTGGATGATCTACCCCCCACCCTTCAACAAGCCCCCAATACACCAGGCTGCATTTGCCCTTTTTATGAGTCCTCATTTTTCTTTTTTCCCCTCCTCTCTTTCCTTTCTTTTTTTCCCAACACGGAAATTGAAACTGTATCTGGGCTTATCTACTGCCTCCCCACACATCAACTGCCGAGATGTTTAGACAAATTTTATGCATTATGCAGTGCAAATATCAAAACAGTTCTTGGCAGTGCCAGCAGAAGCCTCATTAAAAATTCCTTAATTAAATCTTCTTGCAAAATGTAATCAGTCCAAGGAGGGTTTTTGTGTGTGCACAAGGAAGTGTGTGTGTCTGTTAGCACCAGGGCTTTGATTTGTGGCCTTCATGTTATGGCTTGGGAGAGTAATCATTAACGGCAAAGCCACTTTGCCTTTTGAAACAGTTTTTTCTCTCTTTAAGGCTAGAATAAATAAACAAATGATAATCACCTTTCTACTGGCGTGACAAAAGGAATACAGAAGCTGATATTGGAGTGCGCCACATCTATCTCCAAGCTTTGTCTGGATTCGTGAGTGCCTGTCATTTAGTTGATTCAGTATCTTTATTTGAAGTGTAGATATTTGAAATGAAAGTCTCAACTATCTATGAAGTCATGGGGGATGGCACAGTCATTGCTAGAAAGCACAAAGCCCAAAGACTACACTTTCATTTAAAGACCCTGTGAAATCGCTTCCCTGACGAGCATATTTTTCTTTCCTGTGTTGACGTACAGTATTTTCTTACTGAAATAGGAAGTTTGGATGGGGCATATTGAAGGGCCCCACCCCATTTATAAATAGCCAATAGGCTTTTGTTACGTCTCTGCCATAAATCATGATTTGCTGCTCAAGCCAAAGGTAAAATGGCATTAGGGGGCAGGGCATTCTCAGTTTAGAGAGCATTTGATTGGAAAAAAAAAATTGCAGTGCAAGATGAGTCATCAAAATTTTTGTTTAGTTTTCCCGGAAGCAAAACACTGTATATTTTAAATGCGTATATCTTCTAAAGTTAATTATGCCAACTCTTCAGAGTCCAATAGCAAATAGATGGCTTCAAAGCCATCAGATATGGATTAAAGCCCCCAAAATCCAAACATACACATGACACTCAAATGTTTTCTCAAAAATGTTGTGGTGTTTGCTGAAGATTTTACAGAATTCAGCATCAGTAAACAGACTATTTGTGTTGGCAGGGAATCTGACACAGGCGAATAAAAAAATACTTTCTATACTTTAATTTAATTAATATTGCTTAGTCCACAAACCTACCATGCTGACAAGTAATTTACTGTCCGCCCAGAAAATATATTTTTACAAATCTATGTCTTACTTTAAAAAAGTATAAAATATGTCATCAATTAAAGAATGTTGTCACTAAGTTTTGTAAGTGGGAGGATTTGCATACTGTACCTGGCGATATATTTCTGGTATACGTTGACATCCTCTGTGGCAGGTTTCTCTGGAGGAAGACCGTTCCTATCATAGAACAAAAAAGGAAAAGGATTAATGGTATGTATACATCAGTAATAAAAACAAACTGACAGTATTTACTTATGAGCCATTTCAAAGTTTGGGCTATCAATATAAATTTTCTGCAATGCACTAGCATTTGCTTTGGGAATGAATCAGGGAGGTACATACAGTGCACTTTGATGCATGGCATCCCAACAATGAAAACATAGAGTGGAAAAATGTTTTTGAAAGCATAAATTATTTGTGTGTGTTTTTGGAAAGTGCACAAATCCAAAGAGGGCGTGCCGAATGTCAGAAGGCTGAAAAATAGCTGTCTTCTATTTTTTTTGATTGGCCCTTGTATAAGGGATGACTACGGCTTTTAGGACATCTTGTTTCAGAAACAATACTCATTGATTTACCCGTTTGAGTCTGGCATGTGTGTTAGTAAGAAAGTCTGGATTTGACTCAGCCTTACACATTCACTGAATAATCATTTAAATGGAGGAATTCTTAATACAACACATTATAGTCTGCATGAAGCCTTTGTATGCAAGGTGGCAGCAGTTCTGTGGCATTAACACAGAAGTAAATGCGTGCAGTTCCACACAGGGGGTGACCAATGGTTAATCTGCCACTTAAGGGCTGGTTCTGGTGTGTGTGTGTGTGTGTATGTGTGGGTGCTTGTACATGGCGCACTGCTGGTTGGCCCTGCAGGAGAACAGCCTCAGGGTTCTTATTATGACCAGTCTTAACTATTGACAAAGTCAAGACAAATCAAAGGGAAAGTGCCCAAATTTGTAATCTAATTTTAAAGCACATTACTGAGGCCTTCACACCCCTTACCAGTCCTCTAGAGTTTAGTAATGCTTTCATAATAATTCAACCGAAAACTGTACCTCTACTAAATGTGCTATAATTTCACTGGATTTCTTCTTCTTCTAAAAAAAGGGAGATTCTCTTTAGAAAATGTAGTGTGTATTGAAAAAAATTTTTTATTGTCACTGTCCCTTTCTGCATATCGCTGCCCCCCTCGGCATATCATGGCGCCATTTTGTGGCCCATTCTGCATAACGCGGCAGCTCATTTCAGCTTAGTCCCGGTTCTCCCGATGGCCTCATCGGCCCCAAAGTGCGTCAGCCCACCGGGAAAATGCCCGGTATGCCAGATTACCAATCCACCCCTGAATGACAGTCACCATTCACTTTCATTGGTTGAAAAATAAATGTAATGAAAGTGAATGGAGACTGAGACTAACATACTGCCTAACAACTCTTTTTTTTAATTTCATGAAAGACAGCACATCATATGGGTTTGGAACAAACTGAGGGTAAACTAGGTATATGATGACAGAATTTTCATTTTTGGGCAAATTATTCCTTTAAACTGAGATAGGAGAAAGTCTTGTGAGATCAAAAGAATTACACACATCCCCTTTAAGTATCCCTGTCACAATCTAAACACAGTCTTGTGTGCTACATGAATGAGATGATTAATGAACTGTCTGCAGTTGGGCCTATATATCAATCCTGGAGAGAGCGACACTATGACTGCAATTATGAGCTGAAATATAAACTGTATATGTCAATCTCCCATAAGACATTCTGTAAACAGTTTATTTCAATTTAAAAAACTGTATGCATTGTCTTTCTTACTTGACTGAGGAGACAGTTCCAGTAGTGATGGAGTCAGTCTTGGAGAAGCTGGACTTCATGTAATCAGTGTTAAAACCCAGGTGGCCTGCCTGATCGACTGGCAACCCCGGAGGCCCAACAATCCCAGCGGGAGCAGCTGTGTTAATGACTGGTGTTCCTGGGGTTCCTGGTGTAGCCGGGAGAACGGCTGGCATCATCGGAGGGTCAGCCTTCACAGGCATAAGCTTCTGGATGTTTCGTATGTCATATTTTGAAGGCCGTCCAACCTTGCCAGTCTTAAAGGCGATGGCGCCACCCATGTCAGGGTTGCCCTCTCCTGGTTTGAAGAGGTGTAGGAACTTCACATTCTCCAGATCATACTTGGAGGGCCGCTTGTAGGAATTGCCATTCTGCTGTTTGAGGCTCTCGCCCATCTTCAGCTTCTGGATGAAGTAGTCATACTTGGAGGCCCGGGACGCCAGGTTCTGTATGTGTGACGGGTTGTTTGGGGGCGCGTTGAGCGAGCTTTGTTTGTGGTCTATTCCGGATGGAAAAATCTGACCTTCAGTCCCTGTGAGGGTTGGTTGGATGAGGGTGGCGCTCTTCTCCTGTGCCATTTTGGAGTTGAGCTCTTCTGGTTTGGTCTGGATAGGCCAGGGCAGGGTCTCCCCAGCTTTTAGCTTGCGGATGTACTCCTCGTACTTGGAGAAGCGAGCTCGACGGGTGGCCTCCTCACTGCTCAGGGAGGAGGGATCTGAGGTAGCTGCTTTCAGCTTTTCGAAGCTGATCTTCTTGGCCAACTCATCCCGAACCTGTTGGCCATCATAGCCAAACATGTGTAAGAACTCATTCATGGTGTTGGTGGCATAGTCACGCAAAGTGGAGGCCTCCCCTAAAGACAACCAAGACAAAAATAACAGTTAATTTACATAACAGCTCAGAATTTAATTGCCGACGAATCTGAGAATTAAAATGTGAACTATGTAAGTTCTGTGCCACTAGCGTCACCAAAAAGTTTTCAGAAAGGTTTTCTGAACACTCCTCGGTCTTCAAGATAGTTCTACCCCAAACTCACGCCATTGGTTCATGCACCAACAAACAAGAGAAATTTCTGATAGTGCTAGTGTTTACATTATTGAGGGGAATCCACCTATGGATTGCTTACTTAGTTTTCTCTGGATTTTAAGACGTGAATTAGAATTTGTAATATATTTTTTTATGTATTTTTACATTGAAAAAATTAACCATTTTCATTTTGCTGCCTTTTTCATTTTACTAACTGCATATAATAAAGAAAGCTATGTGTGTTAAGGAGATCTGACAGTCATAATGTTATTCTATTATAATGTTATATACTGCAATTCTATTAATTGTATTGAGTTGAAAGGGAAAAATATTTCAGAGGTTTCCTACTTATTAGCACTATAAAAGTTTGATTTGTCCTCAAAACAGACTGTCCTCCCCATGGAAAGGACAAAATGCAGTAGTTTTTAGTATAGTTTAATTGCAGAACAGTTTAATTGCATTATTGTAAGATTATTTCTAGACCATTAACTTTCCTCCAGGTCTGGAGAGAGGACATGCAGGGAGTTAAAGTAGATGGTTTTGGTTTGAAAGCTGCTGCTTAAACTTATTAAGAACAAATTACTGCTCTTTCAGAGTCTGTTTGAGTATATGTGTATACAAAAGAGTGACACAAACCCTTTTGGCACTTCTGCACTTAGTTCTTGGCTCCGATATAGTGTTTACCACAGCAGATGAATGTTAAAAATCTCATCTTCTCTCAGTTTTGCTGTCAGGAGAGCTACCCTGGTACAAGAACACAACTCCAGATGACAACATCACAGAGGTGTCAGATAAACTCCCTTTCCACCCTGCCAGCACACCAGCTCAACTCCAGACCTTTTCTCCATTTATTTGATGGCCTTTTCCATTGCCAGCCAAACGAGACGGTTAGTGGTAACATTAGCCACGGCCGTGGTAATTAATACTAAAATATTTCAGCTTTGGTCTCATATTTCTGTGTTATTGCTAAATCGGTCTCTCGCCCATGCTTTTCACATCTCCTTCTCAGCATGTAAAATAATCCCCAAATTTCCATTGCTGCATTTGGGCTAGTCCTTGTCGTGTCACATCAGTATGAAAGGCGATCCGGGAGATCAAAAGGGCATGAAAAATTTAAGAGAAATGTATCAGGTATTTGAGAGGAAATTCCCACCACTTTGCCATGCATCATTTTATCAGCTTTGACTGTGTTTGAGCACATTTTTTTCGCATCATGCTCAAAGGTTAGGGCTTCTGTTAGTCCTCACAGTTATCCACACAGACTCAGTTACTTCGCTGGGACATCTGGTTTAATTCAATGCTGCTTTGAATGCTATTCTGATCAAATTTTACACTGAATGAAAGTACTTTATTTTTTATATATATTTAAAAATAATTATTTTTAAAGTTAACGTAATCAAAACTGACCCTGTTTGTGACTGAGACTAAAATACTGCCTTCTGTGTGTGTGTGTGTGTGTGTGTGTGTGTGTGTTTCACAGAATAAGTCATACAGGTTTGGAACAACATGAGGGTGAGTAAATGATGACAGAAAATGCATTTTTGGGTGAACTATCACTTTAATACACGTTGCCTCTTAATACACATTGGTCCTATTGTGAACGATTAATCTGTTAATGTTACTACAACTACAAGTATGTTTATTCCTCATTGAAAATCCCATTTCATTCAGAAATATGCCACATTATGGAAGTAAATGGATTGTGTTTCTGCAGACTTTAATTTACCTGAATTTAATCATAGCAAAATAGGACAAAAACACTATAACAACTATAAAAAGACATGATATTAGTCCGGGATTTCTTAGTGGAGGATATTTGGTGCTAAATATCCCCACAAGTTCAGTTTGGCCAAGCAAGGCTTCAGTCATAAACGGGGTATTTACACTAGGTCACATCAATGTGTCTCCGCCAAATGGATATAAATCCGATCTTCAATTCCCATGCTATATGCAAATAAAACAAAATTACTTTCGTGATTATGCTAATGGTGAGCAGCGAATTTAAAAGATGTTATTAATTGATTCCAAGTGACTTTGCTCAGCATGCGCATATCTGCATGTGTGCACGCGCTGTTTTTGCCCTCAGGGCTTGTTGTAGGTAAGATGAATCATGCACATCAGTTGCGCTCATTTGGCTCTGCTCAAATATCAGTGTTTAGTTTATGTTTGTTCTGCAATCTGCGTCAAATAAATGAAGAAAAAAGTTTTGTCTCTCCTACAGCGTGCATCCGTTTCTTAATTTGTTATTATTTATTGGGTGACGCGAGCCCTATGCAAATACTCGGTTATTTATGTTATATTTCGAATTTCCTCTATGCTGACGTAGCGCTGTTTGAGCAGAGTAAAGTTTACAAATGTTGCTTGAACAGACGGATGCATTTACACTTGACCAAGTTTCATCTGGAATGCATCTCAAACCACCTCCAGAGGACTGACTGGATTTATATCCATCTCGTATCCATCATGGAGGTCATTTAGACTCAGTCTTTTCACAATCGGTTAGCTATCTGATCAACAAAAACGCAAAAAGTAACCAAGTGTAAACACCCCCAAATTTGGAATAAAGTGACTGTATTTTTGTAATGGTCAAGACTGCTCAGAACGGGTTTTGTCAGGTCAAGTGATTTTACACAGCTTTAAAGGCAGGACACAATCTTTAATCTCTGTCTATAAACACTTTTCAAGGGTATTCACCAAAGACACTTTCGCTTTGGGCAACTGGACTTCTTCCATGGTAACTTTTTTTTTCCTCCACAATTTGGCATGCACAATTCCAAATGCGCTCTAGGTCCTCGTGGTGGTGTAGTGACTCGCCTCAATCCGGGTGGCGGAGGACGAATCTCAGTTGCCTATAGTCTGAGACAGTCAATCCACGCATCTTATCACGTGGCTTGTTGAGCACGTTACCACGGAGACCTAGCACGTGTTGAGGCTTCACGCTACTCTCCGCGGCATCCACGCACAACTCACCACGTGCCCCACCAAGAGCGAGAACCACATTATAGCGACCATGAGGAGGTTAACCCAACGTGACTCTACCCATCTTAGCAACCGGGCCAACTGGTTGCTTAGGAAGCCTGACTGGAGTCACTCAGCACGCCCTGGATTCGAATTTGCGACTCCAGGTGTGGTAGTCAGCATCTTTACTTGCTGAGCTACCCAGGCCCTCCATGGTAACTTTTTTTAAATAGCTGGGAATGTGCTTTTATTTTCTGACAGAAATTCTGTCGTCTACTCAACTTTTCATTCCAAACCTCTATGATTTTCTATTTTCATGGAACACTATTGAGCAACATGTCGTCATGACTAGCAACATGACTAGATGATGATAACATTTTAATTTTTGGGTGAACTATCCCGAGAGTTTTGCTTTTTGGGTCTACCATCTCTTCAATATCAATATGTGGAGACAGCTGGCGGTATTAGATGGGACTCTGGTTCTACTACAGGCAGTGACAGTAATAGCAGTACTAACAGTAGTAACAGGTAGTAACAGTAGACAGTATGAGAAGTGTAGCATGCCAGTGGATGGCTCTGTGTGTGTTTAATAGACTATCAGTGTCAGGAGAATGATTGGACTTAAATTGCACACATTCTGCCAGGACCTGAGAGGAGATAACCTTTTAAAACAGCATGTAAATTAGTTTTCCCCCCTCATCCTTATCTCACAAGCTCCAAATGATGTCATGTGCATGTGGTTGGAAAGCCATGGCTTAAGGGGGAAAGGTGCGATTTGCCTGGCTGAACTCCCAACTCTCTCTCTTTCTCTCTCTCTTTCCTCTTAACTTGTGTCACTGGAGAGTACAAAAAGAAGTGCTCTTAACCTCGCCACTTCGTACTGGCAAATTCTGGCCAGTGACATAGTCTGTGTTTGAGGCAATTATGGTAAATTTTTCCCTCCATAGTGTGATAACCAATGGGCATTATATCTCTTCTCTGCCGACCAAACATGGTTGTCTTCATGTGCTCCAGTGAGGGGGTGATGATAAGGACATAAACATGAGGATCTATATATGGACTTATCAAGTAACACTTAAAGTAACACTGTTAAAGCTGTGCTCCTGAAATGGACATTTGTAATGCTGATTTGTCAATGAATGCATACAGATTTAGATTAAATTTAGATTAAGATTACAGTACAGTATCTTTTAACAAATGTGTGATGTAACTACTCAAAATGTTTTGCTTCAAATGTGTATTAGATCTCAACCAATTGAATAAAATATTTTAGCTATTTATTTAAAATGAAAACTTGCCCTATCAACTTTGTTTTATTTTTTAACACATATCTCAACCAATTTAAATATACTAATAAAATGTGATTCATTTATTATTTATTATAAATATATTTTTAAATACAAATATAATATTTAAACATTTATTTATCATTTCTTTCTTTATATTATAATATAATAATTATATTACTAATTTAAATATAGATTTATTTATTTGCTTGTTCCTTTTTTCTTTGTTTGCTTGCAATGATTCTGCAACCTTTAACCTAACATAATTGCAAACTCGTTGGTGGAAGCTTAATTTGTCAGATCCGAAGATCGTCTCTGTTGCTTTCATTTTGTTTTTCATAATTTCTCCAGATCTATTGCGCAGCCTGATTGAGAAGAATGGGATGTTTCAGATTGCTATGGGAGCAGCATTCTGTGATTTTATGCTGATAGGGTTTCTGCTCAGTCCCCCGATGTGAGGAGTTAAATGTTTTGAAGGTCGCACTTTCCCTCATTGATCTTGTGATGTTTGTTAATTACATTGTCACTGATGTTGTGAGAGATAATTAAGCCACTATGTTTATATGCATAATTATGTGCGTTCTGCATCAGCCTTTGAAAGACAGCAGCGCAAGGAAAGAAAAAATATTATAATTGTGAGTCGCACAGTAACATGGCAGTATAGATGCCCTAGTTACAATCAACAAAGTGAGAAAGGAGGGGAAATACACCTCAAGACAAGAGTGGTGAATAAAATCTGTTCACTACAGTCTTCAAACGCTCTTTCTTTGTTTTGAGATGCAAACAGAGCCATGGCCCAGTGGAAGCAAAGGTGTAGCTTGTTTCTTAACACAAACACATATTTACAGACAGCTTTTTTATGACCATGAAATAAACACAAAATGACTAATTAAAACCACAAAGCACTCATGTTTGCCGGAAAATGCTTGATTTTCTGAGAAGCTGTCGGCCCCACTTATGTGAGAGGCCACAAACATATGTGCTTCTACCGTAACAATGAGAAAAAAGTGTTTAGCAGAAGAAAAAAAAAAAACTCAAAGTTGAAAACATTTAGCAAAGAAAAGTAAAAAAGAAAAAGCCTAACCTGATTTCAACAGCCATCTGTGAAAAGAGAGCTGCTTTTACCCAAAGTGAAAAGTCTTATCTGTTATTGTTATCTAGCATAGCTTGTGTTCTGTTGTGTGATGTGAATCTCTATCAAGTTCTGCTCTTTTCTTGAGATAACTCAGAGGTGAAAGTTCAAGTGAGTTATTAAGGTGCGGACTGAGTCGGTTTTTCTGATTTTCGCTAGTTGTTTTCACTTTATGAAAAGTGCCAGTGCAAGTGCCGCATTATCTATACGATCATGTTGCAAATACAGAGGTAAATGCAGTGTTTGTTGTTCCCAAACAAATTTAAAGCGTGCTTACATTTACAATCCATTTCAGAAGGTAAACCACAGAGTGAAACCAAAAGCAGCACGTAACTGTTGCTTCACTGCATACATTCACTAGGTTTACGTTGAACTTGAGACTTTATTTCTCTAAATTTCCAGGATTGAGAGACTGTGAGTTAATCTCCTGAACTGACAGAGACCTACAGTCTTGGCAGATCAGGCTACTATGTAATTCAGTTGGGGTGGTAGCTACGTTTTGTGAGCTTATAGAAAATCAAAGTCAGAGTGTAATCCTGGGTGTAATATGAAGCTTAGCCGGCCTGCCAACAGTCTTGGCCCCTCAGCTGCTATGCACAAACAGTGAATTCAATATACTGTAAGCTTCTTCTAAATATATATATATATTTTATATCAGTTCCTGTTTTCCCATTTGTCTATTGGTTGCATTTATTTGTGGTGGGCAATAGTGTCATGCATTCATGATGTAACCATAGATTTGGAGATAACAACTGTGCAACCATGCTAAAAAGACTATTTTAGACCAACATAAAATTCCATATTTGTCCATGCTGGTTTATACTGCTTTGGTGCACATCAACAAATGCTGGTAAACTGGTATGGCCAATCTACAGAACCTGGTTGACCAAGGAAGCCATGCTGGTTAAGCATCAAATGATCAAATGATGGTGACAAGCCATTCAAGGACGGCTCACTATTGCCGCTGTCAAAGTATCTTTATGATTATGCTTTTTAAAACACACTGGTAAAGTAAGACTAAACCAACAAAACTGAGCTGGCAAGCCTTTTAAGAGTGATGCAATCTTGGTTATGCACACTTTGTTTTGGCTAAAGACAGAATACGAGTGAAAGAACGAGGTAATACCTGGAGAAGAGAAGGCGGGTTGGCGAGGGGGGGCTTCAGTGGTGGGTTGGTAGCTGTCGTCCTTGTGTGGGCTGCCCTCTGAGTTTCTGTCCTCGTGATAACTGCCCTCATTGGAGCCAGGCATAGTCTCAGCTTCTTCTGTGTTGTCTTCTTCATCACTGCAGCCTTTGGGCTGCACCATGTACACACCCTCAGGAGGGCCATCATCTCCATTGTTGGGTCTGAGTACCCTGTGCTCAACCCCATCTAAGGATTGCGGATCATCAGCATATTCGCCGTTCACCCACTTCTCAATGGCCTCGCGCCGTTTCTGGTCCTCCTCCAAACTCTGGCCCAGGGTCAGCTCCTCTGGGAAGTCGCTTTCAGGCCTGTCACCCTCATCGTAGTGCAGGCTGCCCCGCTCGCTGTTGTCCACTAGGTCTGAGTCGCCCTCTGCATTCTGGGAGCTGCCGTCATATACCACCTGCCGGCTAAGCTTGGCACAGATCGCATTCAGTTTTAGGCCACCTTTCCTTTTGGCGGCCATTGTGGATTTTCCTGTGGTCTTTTCAGTGCATAAACTCCTCTCAGCTGATACAAAAAGAGTAAGAGAAAAGAATAATTTAATTCAGTTAATAACGGTCATTTGTTTGAAAAAAAAAAAGAAGAAAAAAGACCTTTCACTATAAAAATGACAAACTTGTTTAACTAAAGACCAGAAACACACTCTATGTAAGTTTGCAAACACAGATGTGAATTGCCAATGCATTTCAAGCGCCTGGTCCAGCTGTACATACTTAATGTGCGTTATTGACCTACTGTGGCCTTTGACTGACTTTACAGGACAGTTTAAAGAATGGGCATCCTTTTGGCAATGCTGAGAATACAATGCAGATTTGCGTTGTATTATGAATTGCGCTCTGTTTGAAGCATCTACGTTCATGTACTTGCATACAGTATGTTTTGGGCGAAAGGCATTAAAACAGTGTTTATTAAAAACATTAAGTCGTAAGTGTATTTATTTAAGTTGCAGGTGTCAGTCACACCTATAAGAGAGGGTGAGAAATACAAAGAGAAATATAGAGAACGCTCAAAGCCCAGACTCTACATACAAACCTAGAAGAAAAAGCCACAACTAGATTGCAATCAGACCCCCAACAATATTTCAAGCAGCCACAACAGTGCGACTTAATCCTAAACATGACAGCGGAATAAGAAGAGCCTGACACTGAAGAGTCTCTTCAGCTAAAAAGACTCAGTCTTGCCAACGGAGCCCTGCTCAGCCTTAAATCTGACAGCACACTAAAGACTCCAAAAATACACTGCATCTTCAAGCAAAAGAGAAAGAGCCTGAGACAGAAAGTAATAAATAAGAGAATCAAGATATACAGTGAGAACATAGCTGCCATCCCCTTCCTGATGACTAACCTCACATCAGCTCCCCTGTCTCAACCTGCCTTCCTCTCTACAGTTTTCACTTAAATTCACTGTCAGCCACCTAAGCCTGCTCTTACAGTGAAGCACACCATACCAGCAGACTTGTACCAGAAACAACTTTTCCTATTTCAGCATGTATGTATGAGACATCTAAGAGACCCAAAAAGGCAGTTTGAGGGCCAGACACCACAGACACAAACTTCCTGTGTATCCCCTTTGAATATAACAGGCTGAGCATGTCTGAGGATGTTAAGGTGTAAAAATGTATTATGCTTTAAGCCAACAAGAATTCAGTTGTCTCAGATTTGATACACACATGTTTAAGTCAGAAATCTGCAGATTTTCAGGGCAAAATAGACTCACTCCATGTTGCCTGCTGCAAATGAGGGTACAGAATTTCCTGCAACATGCAATATGCAATTCATGACAACAGTCGTAGCTTTGAAAGGATAGTCATTTGCTATTTCACCCCAATGTGCTATCTTTAAGATCTATCCTTGCGTCAACACCCCTGCAGCTGTTCTGGGTCCTTCCATATCCAGAAATGACTTTTTAAGGGCAGAATTCTCTCCCTGCTAAGTCACCCTTTCACCACAAATCTTATTCAAAGAAGTTCATTTTTAATAGGTTTTCCAGGCTTAAAATCAAGTCAGCTCGTAACGTTAGATGTTTATCATGCAGTAAATAAAGAATGGGAAACCTGTGGGACATATCATGGTCTGTGGAACTCTTTAGCTGGTAGTTAGATGCTGCGTTAAGATGAGCTATTTCTAACCACCTCATGAAGCTGCCAATACAAAAGTGGTTGTCTATTCAGTATAAATAGTTGCTTTAACAAGAAAATCTCATGTTGCTTTTGATAATAGGAAAAGTTGTTAGTCTGAATCAAAATCAGAACAAAATCAGACAGCTCTGAGTGAATGTATTACTCTCTTTTTCTACATAATGAGCTTTTATGATTATATAGTGGGCACAAAAAATATTTGAACACTTAAACTGTTTTAATGACAAAATATAATACATAATTTATTGTATACAGTAAAGATATACAGTAAATACACTTTTTACACATAACATTTCTCAATTTTTAAAAAAAATAAAACAATTAATTTACAGTTCAAATTTCAGACAAAAATATTTGGACAATTTCTGGTTGTCAAACTTAGTGGAACATGTCCATAGTTAATGTAAATAACTATTCCTGGATAACCCTGTTAGGAAAACCTGTGTGAACTTGAGGGGAACTGACTTCATATATTCACTAAAATTGCCTTGGGACCAGTTTTTTAAAAGTAATAGTAAAAATGGTTAAGAAATGTCAGGAAAAGGTCTAGCATAATTTGTTTGCAGATTCCACTTGATTTGAAATTTTGTTATGTAATGAAATTGCATTTAATAATTTCAAGTGTGGCTGAAGTGTCCAAATAGCGCTGTATTTTCATTGTACAGTCTAGCGAAGCTCAAGATTAACCTGTTATATTCTAGATCTGCCGTGCACCCTGCGGCCCCATCACATGCTTTCTCAGTTACTGTATTTACACTCAACACTTCCTCTCTGAAACAATGAGCTGAGGAATAATGCAATGCACCACTCGAATCTAAACACCTAAGAAATGTACATTTTTACCTCAGACAATTACGAAGCCAGGTTGAAGGGGTCACCCGGTTGAGTACAGCAATTTTTAACCCCAAAAAGAAAGAAAGAAAAAAAAAATATCAGCTGCAAAAACTATAAGGAAGTGGAAACATAAATTCTGAACTTGTTTTTTTTTTTTTTTCAAAACACCTCTAAAGGAAGATTGAGGTCATTTGGGCGTAACAGTAAAGGTGATTTATTGTTTACCCTGATCAGTATTTCATATTTTAACTACTGATTTCCTTTGCATTGCAATCTCGCTTTTCCTTGTAGGAAATGACCCATTCCATTACCCTCAATTTATGTGCATTTTCCCTAACAATCAAACACCTCGCCTATTGCTTCCAATGATAATATTGTAATCCAGGGATCAGGTATAGAGTATATCCTAATTTTTATCAGTACCTTTGTCCATCAAACCGTCAGTGTTTTGGCAAAATCTACAAATGAATGCCTTATTTACACTTGTCTCTGCATATGATAGGAAAACATATTTTAACTTCACTACAATTACACACTTCACATTTAAGGCTGTTTGCTCTAAAGGCATCTTTGTCTAGAGCCCAGACCTGAGGTTTTAAATGAGAGTGGATGAGGGCACTAATGAAACAACATGCTTAAAAAGATCATGTTAGTAGCTGCTGCGTTAAATACATGCCCAGCAATAGATATGCCTCGGCACTGGCCGACAATGGGGATCACTATAGGAACACTGCTGTTTACTCCAAGTCGTTTGTGTTCATGATAGCGTGTAGTGTGATAAAATCAGAAAAGACACAGATAAAAGAACAGCCTCTCCTCTGGGAGCCCTCCCCACCACTCTGGGGTTCGGCACTCATGTTAAGAAAAATAGGTGTTACAAGCAGCAAATCTCAAACATTTGATGCACGCAGCAAAACATTATTATTCTGCTCAATTCGGGCCTTTGAAGATGCCTGTCCGCACTAAATAATAAAAGAAAAGAAAGGACTTTATTACTACTGTAATAAAACAATACTTGTTTTCACCCAAAAATGAAAATTCTGTTATTTTCTCCCCCTCATATTGTTCCAACCCTGTTTGACTCTCTTTCTTTTATGGAACACAAAAGGAGACGCAAAGCAGAATGTTCAATCTCAGTCACCTTTCACTTACTTTTTATGGAAAAAAATGTGTTCCATGGAAGAAAGTAAGTCAAATGGGTTTGAAACATCATGAGGGTCAGTAAACTATTACATTTTTGGGTGAATTAGTCCTTTAAAGGACCTGTTTATTGTAATGCTGACAATATTTTTACTGGAAGCAGTGCAGACCTTGAACTGCTGTAATGTTCTTACTGTATAAGGAGAAACCCTTTGCGAAAAAGCAAAGAAACTATTCTAAACAGATTCAACAATAAGAGTGTGAGACCTTCTCCTTTTTATCTGCTTGCACATCAAAGGCCTCACAAGCCCTGTTTCTTTTCAGAACTATGAGGTAGAGGACACTGAAAATGACAGAAAAGCTCCCTTGAACGCGGCCCACCAGGCCCCTCCGTGCCTTGTTTAATGCACAACTTCTGTTTATGTGCAGGAAAGATATCATGCCCAATCAAGTGGTATTTCAAATCCTAATAATGCCGTTGGAAGTGCATTATTTGTGTGAACGTGTGCTGACTGCAATCAGCTCACCAGAGTGAGGAAGTGGCTGTTAATGACTGCTTAGATTGGCATGTCCTGCTCTCTCTCTCTCTCTCTCTCTCTCTCTCTCTCTCTCTCTCTCTCTCTCTCTCACTCTCACTCTCTCAGACAGGAGGAATATGCACGGTCAAGCTAGGATCTGACATACTCTTTCACACCTGGCATCTATTGTAGCAATTGTTCAAGAAACAAACTTGTTCACTCTGAGACTTTGCAGATTATTTAATTGTTTAAATCCGAAACCTCAATTTATCTAACAATTGTGACCAGTGTGATGTGGGAAATTTATATCTGTATGCACAGTTTTGAATGGTTTTTCGACGTAAACACATGCTAAACAGACGTCTTTGACCATTAGGCCATATCTAGCTTTTTGTTTCAGTACCTCCTGCAGGGGCACCGTTTTAGACACTACGTCAAGTTAAAAATTATGTCAACTTTTAAAAGTACCAAAATGCATAAATGTAAATGTAAAAGTGTCTTGCAAGACCTGCGTTCTGTTCTATACATTACGCTGCATCAATTTTATTTAGCACAAAAACTAAATGGACTGAATGACCCCTAACAAATTACAAAACAGAATATGCATTAAAGGTGAAGTGTGTGTTTTGTGCGCCATAGCAGTTTTCAAATATTTGTCCCCCGAACACTTCCCTTGTCTTCCACTGGTGGGCAAACAGATAGTCCTGCCCCAACTCTCTTGAGCTAATGTTAGGCTTGTTGGGATGCTTCAACAAATAGACCAAACTTTTGAAGCAAAGCAATGGTGTTTAAACTTTTGGGGAAATCAACATTCTATCTACAATGCCTATCCACATTCAGCTGGGTTCAAATAAATTATTTTAACACTGAAACACACACACACACACACACACACACACCTTTCACGAAACAGGTGTTATGCACTATATGGCATTGGAATGTTTCTGATTATTTAAAGATTCTCCTGTCATCTTTATTCTGATATAATAATCCTTTTCTGTCTTTTGGCAGATTAACTGACCTAGCATGTGTTTGAGTGAACTCTTTATGTTCCAGGTGTTGGTCAAAAGCCCCATGTGTGTATTTCCTCACCTGCTAATGTTCGGACGCGCACACATGCTGAAATATTCCCCTATGTTTTTATTTTGCTAATTTACAGCTTTCGGGAGTTGGTTTCCCCACCGCCCTAAAGGAAGGGGAGCGGAAAGCCAGCAATGGCCCTGTTCTCCACACACTCTCATTCCCTAGCATTTGGCCTCTCTTTCACTTTTATTACACAAGAATAACAATACGCAGGTCTGCGACCCCCATCTACACAATTTGCCATATTTTTTCCAACAGTCGCTGCTGATGCTCCAAATTTCCATTTTCTGCATGCATATTTAATTGAGTTTTGTCCCAGTGGTGCGGAAATGATTTGTTTTTTGCTCTCTGTTCACTTGACTCCTCTTCGGAGTCGGTAACCCTGATTAAGATGTTCACGTTAATTTCCCAGCGCACACCTTTTTTTGTGCATTAATGGTTCTGATCTTCTAATTAAAACTTCTCAGCTTCGCTGCTGATCACCGCTCGTTGTGCTTCTGACCTGAAGTTTTAATTGCTGCGTCAGAGGCAATAATAATAATTTCTGGGTTCTGATTATTAAAAACATTGCCATTCCCAACTGCCGTTTAAAGCAGAAGAGATGTGGAGGATATAAAAAAACAAAGGGATGAGAAAGAGAATTAGTGGCTGGAAATATTTTTGGTCAGAACCTTGGTTATTTGAGGTTTTATACAGAAGTTTCTATGGGCACCGTGCATAGCTTTATATAGCGATATTACAGACACTTTTCATAGATTGTGATGTGTTTCCGCCTTTATTTGGCAAGGTAAATCTAGCAAACTTCTTTCTTCTGACTGCCATAATTCATTTCTCTCATTTGTTTTATTATTATTATTATTATTATTATTATTATTATTTTATTTATTTATTTATTTATTTTTGCATTTGGAGCAAATGGGAATGCAGATAAAATATTTGCAATGGGCTGCTATTTTCCTATATGCTAGAAGTGCTGTTTACCCTGCTATAGTTTACTGCCATGTTCCAAACCCAGAAATGTTAAAAGGGTTCATTTGAAAAATAAGTTAGTTTTAGCTAAATAAATAAAAGTCATGAACAATTTCAGGATTTATTTTTATAGATTTTCTCTTCGATAAGAGGCTTTCTCACTTGCACCCACATACTGAACATCAAGCCCCACCACTGCATTTGAAACAGGTTAGTTTGGTATCGCAGTATGACAGGAGGAACTGCGATTTACTGGGCAGGTTCACCAGGTTTGGTTTTTGCAGTGTAAATGAGGGCAAATATGACTACACAAATAAAAACCTTCTGTGAACTCATAGAGGTGGTAAGAAAGAATGCATTCCATGCAACTTATTTTAATAGTTTTGCTTTTGGTCATAGTATTGCAATTTGATACAGCATTTGCTTGAAGTCTAAAAGCAAGCTTGTTGCATTAAGAAGTTGTGTCGAAAATAAAACCTCAGCTGACGTTTGACAATAACACTGAAAGTATGATGGTGTTATATAAACTGCATATACTCTTATACACTCTATCATTCTGTCCTTTTTGTCTGATGGACTCTAATGGATTTTTCAGATTCCCATGCAGGGATACATTTTTTAGTGGAGGATGCACATCCGGACAAACCAATTATGCTCATGAGCTTTTTTCTGGGTTTGAGTTTTTGTTTTGGAGAGACAAATGTCTCAAAATATGAATGCAGAGGGCATGAACACACACTCGCTCACTCAAATCTGTTTTATTTTTAATTAGTTGGTTGCATATCTGCTTGCTTGCAGTGTGTGTTTTTCCCCATCAATATAGCACGTATTGCTTTTAGTCTGGAATGTGACCTTGCATATTGCATGCTGAATTTGGGCTGACCTTGAAGGACCTACAGTACTCTGACTGCTCTCTCTCTCTCTTTCGGAAGATTGGAACCTTCTGCCACATACAATATTCTGTTACGTCCCATTGCAGGTAACAAAAACAAACAAGCCGTGTAGAAAAAAAGGCACACACATACTTGCCGCCACGGACAATGTCCAGAAAATGCAGATGCATTTTATGATGGCGCACAAACGGAAAAGGGAAACATTTTGTTTAAGATACAGTTAGGCAGCAACCCTTCAGTTCTGATATTATAAGACAAAGCGTTTAAGATGTCCCCTGAGGACAAGAGGACTGGAACAGTTAAAAGGATAATTCACCCAAAAAAGACAATTATGCCATTATTTACTCATCCCCATTATAAACCCCAGCTGTATGCAGTTTTTTTTTCCTATTAAATGTAAAAGAAAACATTTTTGAAGAATTTTCATTATGCTCTTTTCCATACAATGAGTAAGAAATAACTGACCATTGGATTGTTGAAAAATAATGCACACCCCGAGGTGGTAATGCGGCCACGATGTGCAGCTGATTATTTTTTCAATAATTCAACGGGCCGGAGTGAATTATTCTACACCTTCAAATATCGTTCGGGTGTTTTATGTCAAGACAGTTTTCTGGTTTTCGTCCCTAAAATGCTCGTGAGTGGAATTACTTTCTTCCGCCACGGATTCAGCATATTTTTTTGATCCTGCCCAAGCCTCCATTGCTAGTTCGAAAATGTCACTTTAGAACTGACAACGGAGCCTTGTGCTGCTTACTGGAGCACTTACTGGATAACAAGGTAGTGCGTGTGTGTGGCGAAAGCAAGAGAAAGAAAGAAAACAGAGAGATCGCGTGTTGGATTAACTGTGTTTGCGGCTCTCGTCAGGAGAAACATTGCTTCAAAATTACCAAGATGTATGTTTTAGTGTACTTCTCAGTGTCACCATTCTTGTATATAGCATTCCCATGGTTACATAACTGTTTTATTAAGTCACAGGGGTCCATTATTTCGTTAAGTTAACGAAATAAGTTATTTTGGATTAAATAGAAACTGTTGTATTGATCAAGGTGCGACTCGACTCTCTCTCTTTCTATGTGTGTGTGTGTGTGTGTGCGCGCGCGCATATGTATGTGTGTCAGCATGTGTGAGTGTGGGTGGGACGAGAGAAAAAAGAGAGAGAAAGGGAGCGCAAGGGCGATTTTCATCTGAAATTGAAATAAATTTAGGATATTATAGATATTGTTTGTCATTCTTATCCAATGTACTTAGCCAATATCTTTGTTTAAGTTTGTTATCTTGCTGTGGTAATCTGTACGGCTCTTTGAAATAACTGAAATAATTGGTGAAGTGATATGGAACCGTTATGCGGTCAAGACCTGGAACTACTTCATAGCTGTGCATTTACTGGAAAATATTTGCACACCTTAGAACATCGTTCCTGTGGTATAACAGTTAATAGTGACTGCTAGCTCCAAAAATGACCAAAAAAAAGCACTTTAACAGTCTTTTGAATGCATACAATAGCTTTCTTTGAGGAACACTCAAAGGAATCACAGATGAGGAATCTTCTGGAGTCTTTCTTCTCTGACAATCATCCTGTGACGAGGAGGGCGTGGCCGGGCGTGCATCCTCTCGGCCCGGCCACGCCCTCCTCCTCGTCACACTTCCCCTCTGACAAAGTTTATTTCATTTGTGACGAGATTAAAAAATGGTACGTCTGAACTTCCATATTACAGGACTGTGTAAAGATTCTATTAGATTCCATGGAACACAACAGCATATGGGGTTGGCACGAAATGAGTGCGAGTAAACTGATGGAATTTTCATTTTTGGGTGCACCCCTTTAAAAGTCAAGGGAAAAGTAAGACAAAGCTCTGATATTAAACCTTCTGTTGAGGTGATGCAAATGGCTCAGCACATGCCATGATCAACAATCACACTTGTTAAAATTGTAGAGGAAGTCTGCCTCACAGCTGGCACCATGTTTAGGCCACTGCGGATACCTGGCCCGATTCCAACTCGAGAACCGTCAATTGTTGTAGCAGGCCTACTGTAAAAAAAAAAAAAAAAAAAAGATGTTTTTTTTTTTTTTTTTTTGCTTACACAGGTTTAAAAAGTAAAACCTGACAGTCTCATCATCTGTTTGATGAAAACGAAACATCATCTACCTTTTGATGGCAGTTCTGGCTCTTTATGAAAGGGTTAGACATTATAGTCCAATGTATAGCTTTTGTGCAAGGAGAGCCTGAGTTCAAATCGATACCTAACATATATTTATACCAGCACTCCAGGCTGCGACTAAAATGGTCGCAAATGTGACCAAAAATAATTGATTGCGACAATAATTTAAAATCTAGTCGCCATTGGCGACAGTGGGGTTGTGTGTGTTCATATGCGGTTTCGTCAGATATCATCTTGTGAGTTATTGTATATATTTTTAGAACACGCACAACCAATGTGTCTCGCGCCGCTTTTCACCCATTCTGTAGTGATGAGCTCGTTGCACCGCACGAAACAACAAACCCAGCACGAGAGTCGTGAACAAATTACTTTTTTTGAACTTTTTCAAGAATCAGCCGAAAAGAACTGAGGATGTGAACTCAGGAGCTCAGGATAGCAGTTTGAATCAGAGTCACTTTCTCAGCGAATCATCCGTTAGTGAGCTTACAACTGGGAGTGCAGACATTTCAAAATAAGAGTCCCATGTGTATTTCAGGCTTCTTTACAATTAAAAGTCAAGTATTGTGTACCACTTTTTTTTTCTTTTGGTAATTATTGATTGGTATTAGAGTAGCACAATGCACTCTTGTAGCCTCTGTTTCTGGGCCAACCGGTAACAGTAAGAAAGACTAAGGCAAAAATGTAAAAAATGTAAATCTTTTACCTGTTATATTTGTATAAATTATGAAAGGGGTGTGAACATTTATGAGACAAAAGGGAATGCAAACTTATCTTCTCAACTATATATACTGTTATTAAAGAGCCCATACTATGCTCATTTACAGGTTCATAATTTTATTTTGGAGGTCTACTAGAATAGGTTTACATGCTTAAATGTTCAAAAAACACATTATTTTTCTCATATTGTACATAACTGCAGCACCTCTTTTCACCCTCTGTTTGAAACGCTCTATTGTAGCTCCTGTCTCTTTAAAGCCATTTTAGAGCCATTGGCTCCTAAGTTATTTTTTTAGTCTGGAGCTCTGTATTTGAATGAACATGACTTCTGGTGGGAAGTTTGATTGAAGCATGCCCTGACACACAGGTTTAAATGACTGAGCTGGCATGATTTGAGGGCCAGGGCCCGGGCACCCATGTGCCAGCAGTAAAGGAAGAATTCAACAGGAATCAAGGCGATGCAGACAGTCTCCCAGTGCCACTGAAGGGCACTTGAGCTGAAATCTCCACAGATTAACTGCTTCAGATGTATTTTTGTCACGAGGAGCTGTGGTTAGTCGAGGGGCATTGGGGAGGCCAATTGACAAAGAAGGGGAGGGAAAAACGGGGTGGGCTACTCAGTTCTTCCAGCACAAGGGCACAACAAAGAGAGGTTGGTGGCCACTGGAGCCACCCAGACCGGAGTTTGTCACACAGAGTCATTATCTGTGGGGATATATTTAATTTATTGGTTCCGGAACTGTGCTGCTGAGTAAGCCAAGCCACCATTAGGGCCGTCCTCCTGGGGAAACAGCACACGGCACTCGATTAGTTACCAATTAAGAGTGCAGAAACCTCCACCTGCCGTCCATCAAGGGGAGCCCTCTCAGATAACCTCAGTGTGAAACCTAAAAAGCAACTTGTTTAGATGTTTAGAGATGCCCTCTTTCACCAGCATATTCATTTCTTTAAAGAGAAATGAGTTGTGGCACTTCTGTAACAAGAATCTTAAGACATCTTGACAGCATTTCAGACACTTTGCTGTTAAAAATAAATAAAATAATAAGCCGTGCAGCACAGTGCTGTTTGACTGGCTGTGTGTCTCAGGTAAAAGTGTGGCTTTTGCTAGAAAAATGCTTGCAAGTAGCACTTAATTGATTTCCAAGGTTACCCGTTTAAAAATGTTTTTTCAGACACTGGAGCTCAGACACATTCAATGTTTTTGAAGCAATTTCCTTGGATTCTGCTTACGTTTTATCGCACACCGGTGCACATCTCCTTCGAACGAGAAAAGGAGGTGACGTTAAGTCAAAAAACTACATTTCCAGAAAGGAAGCCTAGTTGACAGCTTCGATCCCCGGTCACCATTAAAACATTTGCTCTGCTTCACAGACTCTGTATTTTTTTCTACATTTTATGTACACAGGAACAATTTGCAGGTGCCCCCTTAACTTCTTCAGGTTCAGGTACCTGCCTAAAGATTCTTGGAGTCCTCCAATTGCCGTTCTACAACAATAATTTTTAAAAGCAAGCTGAAGTCATAATCTGGGCTTTATCTAAAGACGCAAAAGCCAGACTAAATTATGCCTGCTCTGACCCACCTCAGCACTTAGTCTCAAAGGCAGTTCTGATGCTGCTTTGGTTCTGTGTAAATGAAATGCAGCATCAGAGTAGCCTAAGGGGGCTTTCACACTCAGCACGTTTGCTTCGGTCCGATTCAGAGTGCGATTGTTCCTGGTGCCTCCCGCAGCGTTGGTCTGGTTTCACACTCACTTTATTCTATCGAACCCCGGTCCATTTGCGTTCATCTTACGTCATCACAAACACGCATTGTGAACACAATGCGACTCCTCATACTTTTTTTTTTGTTTTTTTGTTATTTTGGTGCCATTATGCACAGCAGAGTGAACGACAACTGCATATATGTGCGCTTCATGGTGTAACTCATCAGATGCCCAGGGGAAGGCGGCTTGCTGCTGCTCGCAAACGGCGTTTTTTGAAGAGACAGCTGATTGCAAGGAATTAATTTGCATCTTTGTTTACACTTCACGCTTACGCTCGTGTCCAAGATGAAGTTATCGCCACTGTCATCTATTATAACCTATATTTATAACCTATAATAGTATTTATATATAGTATTTATAAGGTGGATAGATAGATAGATAGATGTCGTCATCGGCTAAAACGCATGCGCAGATTACTTTACTTCCTGAACGAGTACGCACCCGAGTCGGAGTTGCTTTCACATTCATGCGAATCGTGCTACATTCCACTTGGGTTTGGTACTGCGGTGCCTTTTTTAAGTGAACCTTGCTCTGTTTCGAACTAAACTGCCAGTGTGAAAGCACCCTTAAACTTCGTTGTTGTTATGATAGAGCATATATTACATAATGTAGTTTCATATTTTAAAGTAACTTCATATTTTCATTCGTCATATTTCTTTATTCATGAAAGTATATTTAAAACATTAATCTCATAACATTATTTATGCATTTGTAACTGCTGGTACACTTGATGGAATTTATGAATCTCATGATCTTAAAAAAGTTTTAATGTAAAAGCTTATTCTTAAATGCTTAAAATTAGATTTGTGAGCAAATATAAATGGTGTATGATATTATAATAAATACCAATGTATGATATTTATTGCATGTTGATGCTTTCTTGCATGCCTTACCTTTATATACCTACAAATATAAAAGTGATTCGCAAAGATGCATTTACCACTTTTTGCAAAACCTGCAAACATTTCCGAACTATGTTAAAAGACACAAACCAGATAGTCTTTCAGAAAAAAAACAAAAAACTGTGTCTGCTCTTTTTTAAATCATCATGAGACAGTAGAAAGCAGCTCTACTAAAGGTGAGTTTGTGTATGCGTGTGTGTGTGTGTGTGCTATTTTGGTTGAAGTACACAAAAGGAAGTATTGCACACTGACTCAAACAAAGAATATGCTTTTGATAAAACCACATCAGCTTCTTGTATATTCTACACTAAAACAGCCTGGTTTCCTGATTTTTTTGATGTGATGTACCCTCATACGGAAGCTACACAAGTAAACAGCACAACAGCTCACTGCACAACAAAATGAGCGTGCACAAATGATCACAGACATTGATAACAGTCTCCAAACGAGCAGCGAGGGCAACATAATTAACATGCCATTGTTTTTCAAACACACTAAAAATGGCACAAATGCATTTCGAGCTTCAGCCACGCACAGGTCGCAATTTTGCATCTTACCTGCATTAGCATTCCACTTATTATTATTTTAAAGTGAAAATGTATACTCTGTTGAAGTGCAAATCTGATTAATTACCGTAACAGATTGCTGTTATCAATTATTAAAGCATATTTTATAAATATTCAGGTCTTTCATGCATCTAATAATGAAGGCTTTGGAGAAGGTTACTTCCTGTGCGCATCTTAACGTGTCAAAAATATCACACTTGTGTCAGTGTTTTTGCATTTGAACTCCAATAAAACCACAATCATGGCTGCCATTATCTGATTTTCACTCATCCACAATGGCAAACTATGGGGCCACATCATTGGCCCATGCACACACATGCAATATGAGATCATTTGAGGGGAGAATAATACATTAATGTGGTTCTACCTTCTGGACACATCTAGTCCCAGAGCAAGTGGAGCCATATGGTGCGATGCATATTCATATTCCTCAGTCTGCACCTCTGTAATGCTTAAACAGTTCTTCATAAACTTCAAATGGAGAAAGAAAAGATGAAAGAGAAAGATTTAAAGAAATACTGCAGTTCACCCAAAAAAAATATTCAACCTGATGTCATTTTAAAACCCATATGTCTTACTCTTTTGAGTGGAAAACAAATGGAGATATTTAGATATTTAGACATCAGGGTGAGTAAACAATGACACAGGGCCGTAACCACAATATACTTTGAGGGGGACAAGTCCCCCCCAATAATCAGATATGGCCAGATTGTCCCCCCCAATAATTGATATCCTTGTTGCTGTTCTGCTGCAGATCATTATGCACTGCTGTTTAATTGTAATTAAGTTGTTGCAGAAATAACATAATGGTTTTAAAAAAGTTTAATTTTGAATGCAGTCAGTAGTCTAACACCGCTCGTCAATGTCATATGAGCCAATCAAATCGATGAAGGTGGGACTCAAGTTTAAAAAGCTAAGCGGGAATCTCGTGGATTATTCCAGCGCCACGCATCAGCAAGCAGTTCAGGTTAAGAATGTTTGTGTCGTGAGATGTAAGTATCTAACTAAACATGTTTGCCCACTGTTTTATGATTGAAATTAATTTCCAAGGGTGCCAAGTATTCGCCATTTGGCAAAGTTCGCCGTTTTGAATTTAAAATGTCATGTACAGTCTTCTTTTAAAAGAGAACATTTTATTTTGAGTATGATTTGTCAGGTTTGTGCTCAAAAAAGAGCCACCAGTTAAAGGAGTAGTTCACCTAAAAATAAGACTTCTACTCACTCATTTACTCACCCTTATGTTGTTCAATACCAATATGCTAGGTTTTTTCTTGGAACATAAAAATAGATATTTTAAGCAACTCTATTCCATACAATAACAGTTTAAAGTGAGCAGGAGCTGTCAAGCTTCAAAAAGGACAAATACTATAAAGCACTATTAAATGTTCAGTATAAAGACATCATAACAGTAGTCCATATGAAAAGCGCACTATATTCCAAGCTTTCTGGGGCCTTACAACAGCTTTGTGTTGTATGGACTACTTATATTCTATTTTTATAATGATTTTTTTTTTCCTCTTTGGACCTTGACAGCAGTGGTCAATATGAACTGTTTTTATATGGAAGAGTGCAGTGTTAGGATCTTGAAGAAAATATTGTGTATAAAGATTGTACTGAAAACCACGAGGGACAACTTGAGGGCAGTATATCATTTTGTGTATTTTCTTTTTGATGGCCAGCTGACACAGTCATGTCATTTTACAGACACATCAATAATTAAAAGAAATTAAAATTATATGCATCTTTTCTTTGAGACAGCACAAAAAAGAAAGATAAGATGACTGAAACAGGCAAATTGCTAGCAATGCAGACCCAGTGTATGTCTTGTACTGTGTGAATACTTAAAAATACCTGTATCTTTTAAAACCAAACATTATACAATTATCGCATTTTAAGCCTTTACTATATTAAAGAACCAAAGAGGACCATTATATTTGTGACCTCAAAACCCGTGACCCCCCACCCCCAAAATGGTTTGGTCCCCCACAATGTTCAAGACATGGTTACGGCCTTGCAATGACATAATTTTCATTTTTAAGTCCATGTTGTGGTTTGTCTCTGAGATAAGGATGGGTACTAAAAACTGGTCACGGTGTAGTGTGTATGCGAGGTGTGTGTGAGCTGAGGTGTCTGGCTGTGGGTAAACTGTGTTGTCAGGTGGGCTTGCCACTCTCTCCCCAGCAGGGTAAATACCAGGCTAGGACGATGGGGAGATTAACACTGTCAGATCTGCAACAGTAACCCTTCATTATCAGAGCACCAGGGCCTACACACATGCTCACACACTGTCCTCCGCTGCCTGGGCACACAGTTAGTAATTACCAAACCTACCGATTCCTCTTTCTACCTCTCTCTTTTCCTCTCTGTATTCTCTCTATTACAATACCCAACATATTTATCTCACTACAACAATCTTTATGCCAATAATTTTGTCACAGAAATAGACATTTTATATGTCAGAACCATGGCTTAGTGGTTAGTGCATGTTGAACTGTGGTGTTCATGCTGGCAATGTGAGTTTGATTCCAGCTCATATAGGGACTTCCTGTATTTATACAGTACTGTGCATAAGTTTTAGGCACTTGTGAAAAATATTGCATAGTGAGGATGTCTTCAAAAATAATGCCATAAATAGTTTTCATTTATCACTTAATGTCATACAAAGTCCAGTAAACATAAAAAGGCTAAATCAATATTTGGTGTGACCACCTTTGCCTTCAAAACAGCACCAATTCTCCTAAGTACACCTGGACACGGTTTTTCTTGGTTGTTGGCAGATAGGATGTTCCAAGCTTCTTGGAGAATTCACCACAGTTCTTCTATATGTTTAGGCTGTCTCAATTGCTTCTGTCTCTTCATGTAATCCCAGACTGACTCGATGTTCAGTGGGGGGCTCTGTGGGGGCAATGCCATCTCTTGCAGAGCGCACTGTTTTTCTATTCTAATCTTTTCTATTTGCAAAAGTAATGTATGGGAGTCTAAAATTTATTTTTCCTATTGACACACTAAAGCTGAAGATATAAATAACCACCTTAAGACAAATGCTTTTGTGAAACATCTTAAGTGCCTAAAACTTTTGCACAGTACTGTATATATACATTTACAGATAGAGAGATAGATAAATAGACAGACAGACAGATAGATAGATAGATAGATAGATAGATAGATAGATAGATAGATAGATAGATAGCAGTAATTCATCACATTACAGAAGCAGAATGGGTTACGATTGGCATTTCATGTTGACTTTAAATGACGTGCCGCCCTTTTGCTGGGCAGCATGACATACTTGATGGCATGCCAGCCACTTTTACAGTGTGTGTGTGTGTGTGTGTGTGTGTGTGTGTGTGTTTAGTGTATTAAGTGCCGCTTTATCAAATTAGTTTGGTACCCAGCTGATGAGTAATAAAGGTACAGTGGAGCCCCCACTGACTCCCAGACATCAATCCTCTGAGTGAGAGCCAAACACAGGGCCTGGCACGACCTGAGGCGAACCGAGCTGCTCTCCCCACTGATCAGCTTATGGACTCTCTTCAACCAAACTAATATTAACACTGGGCATGTGGAGGCCTTCAGCTGTCTTGCCACTGTGTGGAATAATCCTTAACTACTACTGTAACTATAGTTGTATACTTTCATTAAAAAAAAAGTGAGAAGGATTATTTTACCCAATATTTATGTCTATTATAGTTTAAAGTATAGTGGAATTAGCTAAGCAAGCTAAGACATTAGCTAATGTCAAACACAATTTCTAGTCAAGCCTCTATGTGAGGAAAGCTATTTATGAGGTGTGCAATTGCATATGATGAGCTTTCAGAACTGCCTACTAATGAGGTTCAATGTAGGTTACGATGCTGCCTCAGAAGGCAGCTGACTTTATCGGCAGTAGGTAGCAAAGTAGGTTTTCCAACAGAAATAATGTGTATGGATGGATGCTGTAAGAGGTGGGTATGAAACGAGCCCCTCCACTGATGGCCTTTTATCAGACCATTTCTGTTGGCTTTTGTTTTCATCTTGTTTATCGGAGTCGATGGCTTGCCGTTACCCATTTTTTCAAACGGCATCCTCTTAAAGTGTTGGCTCTCAGGTGCCGATCAGACAGGAGACGAGAAAGGAGATGATAGCGAGATCAAACAGAGAACTGAAAGGACGGAGGGAACAAGAGAGAAGGAGAGAGAGGGAACTACCACCGACTAATCTTGCTCAGCACTGGGCTTTTCCAAAGATACAACAAAATACAAAGCACCAGAAGAAGATGGTATGGAGGGGAGGGTGAGACATCAGAGGGCTTCACGCCCAACGAGGAGTTGTGCATGTCAGTTGTGAGAAGCCGCTGGGACCAACGGTAGAGAACAGAAGGTAGCAGCAGGCGGATCACAGCCGAACAAGGGCCCTGAGAGAGATTCTGTCTCCTCCACCCCAGAACTGAGATCAGATCGCACTCCGCAATCACACATTTATCCCACCCAGCTCCATACACCAACCTCTCCAACACAAATCCCATTAATTTCACAAGCTTTCAGATCTTCTGCTTCTAAGCGCTCTACTGTCACTATGATGTTGAAACTTTTAGACCCTCTATAATATCACAGGGTCCAAGGCGTTTCTGTAGGTATAAAGTGAAGTTGTCAGCTATACAGTGGCCTAAAAAAGTATTTAGACACTTAAGTCACACTTTAAAATAAAGACTTTGAATTATATAACTAGATATCTATAAATCTATGGGTGTGTGTGTGTGTGTGTGTGTGTGTGTGTGTGTGTGTGTGTGTATATATATATATATATATATATATATATATATATATATATATATATATATATACACACACACACACTGGCGGCCAAAAGTTTGGAATAATGTACATATTTTGCTCTTATGGAAAGAAATTGGTACTTTTATTCACCAAAGTGGCATTCAACTGATCACAGTGTATAGTCAGGACATTAATAATGTGAAAAATTACAATTACAATTAGAAAAAAATGTTCAGAACTTCTTAAAATACTAAAAGAGTTTTCATCAAAAAATCCTCCATGTGCAGCAATGAAAGCTTTGCAGATCCTTGGCATTCTAGCTGTCAGTTTGTCCAGATACTCCTGTAGCACTTGCCATAGATGTAGCTGTCTTGTCGGGCACTTCTTACAGTCTAGCTGATCCCACAAAAGCTCAATGGGATTAAGATCCATAACACTCTTTTCCAATTATCTGTTGTCCAATGTCTGTGTTTCTTTGCCCACTCTAACCTTTTCTTTTGGTTTTTCTGTTTCAAAAGTGGCTTTTTCTTTGCAATTCTTCCCATAAGGCCTGCACCCCTGAGTCTTCTCTTTACTGTTGTACATGAAACTGGTGTTGAGCGGGTAGAATTCAATGAAACTGTCAGCTGAGGACATGTGAGGCGACTATTTCTGAAACTAGAGACTCTGATGTTCTTATCCTCTTGTTTAGTCTGTCTGCCATCTGGCCTTCCACATCTCTTTCTGTCCTTGTTAGAGCCAGTTGTCCTTTGTCTTTGAAGACTGTAGTATACACCTTTGTACGAAATCTTCAGTTTTTGTCAATTTCAAGCATTGTATAGCCTTCATTCCTCAAATCAATGATTTGAAGCCATTTCTTTTTTTGCAATTTTTGACCTAATATTGACCTTAAGACATACCAGTCTATTGCATACTGTGGCAACTCAAAAACAAACAAATGTTAAGCTTCAGTTAATGAACCAAATAGCTTTAAACTGTGTTTGATATAATGGCAAGTGATTTTCTAGTACCAAATTAGCAATTTAGCATGATTACTCAAGGATAAGGTGTTGGAGTGATGGCTGCAGGAAATAGGGCCTGTCTAGATTTGATCAAAAATTACTTTTCAAATAGTGATGTTGCTGTTTTTTACATCAGTAATGTCCTGACTATACTTTGTGATCAGTTGAATGCCACTTTGGTGAATTAAAGTACCAATTTCCTTCCGAAACAGAAAATCTGTACATTATTCCAAACTTTTGGCCGCCAGTGTGTATATATATATATACATACAGTACCGTTCCAAAATCTTAGGCACATAAGATGTTTCACAAAAGCATTTGTCTTAAGATGGTTATTTATATCTTCAGCTTTAGTGCGTCAATAGGAAATATAAATGTTAGACTCCCAAACATTACTTTTGCAAATAGAAAAGATTAGAATAGAAGAACAGGGAGCCCTGCAACAGATGTCATGGCCCCCACAAAGCCCCCCACTGAACATCGTGTCAGTCTGAGATTACATAAAGAGACAAAAGCAATTGAGAATATATAGACAGAAGAACTGTTGCAAATTCTCCAAGAAGCTTGGAACATCCTATCTGCAAACAACCAAGAACAATTGTGTCCAGGTGTACCTAGGAGAATTGGTGCTGTTTTAAAGGCAAAGGTGGTCACACCGAATATTGATTTAGCTTTTTTTTTTATGTTTACTGGACTTTGTATGATGTTAATTGATAAATGAAAACTATTTCTGTCATTATTTTTGATGGCATCCTCACTATGTAACATTTTTCACAAGAGCCTTAAACTTTTTCACAGTACTGTATATACTGATCATTTATCAATTAACGTCATACAAAGTGTATGACATTAATTGTATATCACAATTCCAGTGGGTCATAAATTTACATACGCTAAGTTAACTGTGCCTTTAAGCAGCTTGGAAAATTCCATAAAATGATGTCAAGCCTTTAGGCAATAAGCCAGTCAGCTTCTGAGTTGCACTGAATTGAAGGTGTACCTGTGGATGTATTTTAAGGCCTACTTTCAAACTCTGTGCCTCTTTGCTTGACATCATGGGAAAATCTAAAGAAATCAGCCAAGACCTCAGAAAAAAAAAATTGTGGACCTCCACAAGTCTGGTTCATTCTTGGTAGCAATTTCCAAATGCCTGAAGGTACCAAGTTCATCTGTACAAACAATAGTTTGCAAGTATAAACACCATGGGACCACGGAGCCATCATACCGCTCAGGAAGTAGACGCATTCCGTCTCTCAGAGATGAATGTAATTTGGTGCGAAAAGTGCAAATAAATCCCAGAACAACAGCAAAGGACTTTGTGAAGATGCTGAAGGAAACAGGTAAACAAATATCTATATCCACAGTAAAAACGAGTCCTATCTCGACAAAACCTGAAAGGCTGCTTAGCAAGGAAGAAGCCACTGCTCCAAAACTGCCATAAAAAAGTCAGACTACAGTTTGCAAGTGCAAAAAGATCTTACTTTTTGGAGAAATGTCCTCTGGTCTAATTAAACAAAAATTGAACTGTTTGGCCACAAAGACCATCATTATGTTTGGAGGAAAAAGGGTGAGTCTTGCTAGCCGAAGAACACAATCCCAACCGTGAAGCATGTGGGTGGCAGGATCATGTTGTGGAGGTGCTTTCCTGCAGGAGAGACTGATATATACATACACTGGCAGCCAAAAGTTTGGAATAATTTACAGATTTCAGAAGGAAATTGGTATTTTAATTCACCAAAGTGGCATTCAACTGATCACAAAGTATAGTCAGGACATTACTGATGTAAAAACAGCACCATCACTATTTGAAAAAAGCCATTTTTGATCAAATCTAGACAGACCCCATTTCCAGCAGCCATCATTCCTTATCCGTGAGTAATCATGCTAAATTGCTAATTTGGTACTAGAAAATCACTTGCCATTACATCAAACACAGTTGAAAGCTATTTGGTTCATTAAATGAAGATTAACATTGTGTTTGTGTTTGTTTTTAAGTTGCCACAGTATGCAATAGACTGGCATGTCTTAAGATCAATATTAGATCAAAAATGGCAAAAAAGAAACGGCTTTCTCTAGAAACTCATCGTCAATCATTGTTTTGAGGAATGAAGGTTATACAATGCTTGAAATTGCCAAAAAACTGAAGATTTCATACAAAGGTGTACACTACAGTCTTCAAAGACAAAGGACAACTGGCTTTAACAAGGACATTTTATGTCCAATGAGATGTGGAAGGCCAGATGTACAACTAAACAAGAGGATAAGTACATCAGAGTCTCTAGTTTGAGAAATAGACAACTCACATGTCCTCAGCTGACAGTTTCATTGAATTCTACCCATTCAACACCAGTTTCATGTACAACAGTAAAGAGAAGACTCAGGGGTGCAGGCCTTATGGGACAGCACAAACACCTTTCAAGGGAACTTATTTCATACATCACCTTGACACCAGTTGTTTAAAAGTCATTGCAAAAATGGCTGAAAAAAGTTATTTCTAAAAAATAAAAAAATAATTAAAAAAAATGCAAAAGCTACTTGGTTTGAAATGTTATTTAATGCAATGTAAGTCATTCATTTTTAAGTGTGACTTAAGTGTATAAAGGGGTTCAAATACTTTTTGGGCCACTGTATATCTTTAGGTCGATCTGTATGTATGTCTATCCTTGTAAATACAGTAAATGCCAAAAAGGGTCTTTTTCAGGTCCTTTAAAGGAACAGAGAATCTGGACATCAACAGGTGACACCAGCATTAGAGCAATGCTCAAATAACACACAATTCCATTCTCATTCAGACTGGCAGAACTCTAACTAAGCATGCTTGAGGAAAAAAACATCTTTGATGAGGGTTTCCCTACTTAAAGATGGTGAGAAAAGAGATCTGAATGAGGCAGCTATCAACTTGACGGATCTGATTGAACTGAAACAAAGATCTCTCTGCAATATGAGTTTAGTTAGGTGAGTTACGGTCAGTGTGCTGCTGGGAAAGATTGTATTTATAGGGGGATTGAGTGGGTTTAAATCCCTGCTAAGAAATAAAGTCATCCGCATGCAAACTAGGGAAACATTTCATTCAGCTTAAAACGTAGTTAAGAAAAGGAAAAGTATTCCTCCAAGGAAAAGTTTTGTCCACATGCTGAGATGGAGGAATATCACATTCAGGGGAGCATGCATCTTTAAATCTCATTGAATGCTACTGAATATTCTCTGAAAAGAGAAGATATGAATGAAGTAGCTGGTTCCTTTAAAATTACATGCGTTTCTTGGGAATACCTGCATAAAGCTATACTTGTTTTGGTGATTAGGCTCGTACCATGTCAAGCCTTGAAAAAGTGCTAAGAACTTCTAATTAAAGTCTATATAAACTATCAAAACCCACGCTATTCCAGTCCTTAGTATCTGATATATTTGAAGACAGCGCCTTGAAATATACCTCTCCTCTGGCTGAACGCTCGCACATCTCTCCCTACCCCCACCCAGTAATCACAATTATTACTTAAAAAGGCTCTATTTCTACATTAACTTAAAAGGCCTATATCTTTTTCTTTCCCTCTTAGTTGGTGCACCCTCACTTACTCTAAGTATCTCTATAAATCAACAGTTACTGTTAACATGTACTCAACAATTCAGTCATAAATCTCCCACCGTGAAAACAGAGGGGAAATATCTGCTCAGTAAAATCTCCTGTGCTGGTGTTTATGCACAGAAACACGCACATGCTACCGCACAAACAAACAAATAAATCCGCTGGGACATCAGAACCACTGCCAGATCACAACGGAAACGCAAGCCAAATTCAATTGTGACCTCACCTTTCACGGAGGGCTCAATTCCATCAGCTATAGAAACAAATCAACAAGAGGGTGAAAAAGAGACAAACTACCGTTTCAGTGTGCCTTAATTTTCAGGCCTGCACTGGGCCCAATTCAGCAAACTGCATGCTTGGCAAAGCACTGAGCTCCATGCAAATGTGTGTTTAGATTTAAAGACTCTGTATTTATTTAACAAAAAGGGGAAGATCTAATTGAATTCCAGAACAGAAGCTGTGTGGAAAATCTTCCAGTTGACAGAGATGCTTCAGAACATCTATATCTAAACAAGCGCGTGAGAGCTCACTCAATAATAGCAGTCACTCGCTTAGCTGGGCAAATAATGCCACTTGTCATGTAACTGAGAAATTCTGTGCAATCGCTAGCTGAGGTCTTGCACGTAATTAAGAACAATAATTTGAGTGAAAAAGTACACACTGACTAATCCACATTTAATATAGACAGAAATTACAGGAGAACATTTGAATTAGAATTTAAGAACATTAAATATGTCACACCTGTGGAGCAGGCACAATGGCTGGAAAACTAAAGAAAATGTGTTGTTGTTTTTAAGGATTTACTACTATGCAAACAGACTAAATAAATGTGTGAAATTTTATATATAATTTAAGATTTTGTTTTGTTTTTTGTTTAAATTCTTAAAACTATAAAACTAAAGAAAATCGCATAATTCTTGTTTTTAATGGGTTAATACTAAGCAAACAATATAAATAAAGAAAACAAATAATGTAAAAAATAGATAACGTTTTTGAGAAACTCTAAAAGCTGTAATATTAAATAAAAAATGCATAATTTTTTAAAAATAATGTAATACTACACAATCTAAATAAATTATTTAAGAACTTAAATGTATTAATTAAAAATTATTAATATTATTATTTATTGCAAAAGTCTAAAGCTGTAAGACTAAAGAAAAAATCATATTTTAAGGATGTTATACTGCACAATCTAAATAAATAAAGTAAATAAGTTGATAAATTAAACAATTTAATAAATTACAATTCTAAAACCAGTAAAACTAATGAAACAATTGCATAATTCTTGTTTTAAAGGATATAATACCGTACAAACAATCTAAATAAAGTAAATTAAATCATTTAAAGTAAACATAGGTTGTTTTTTTTTTAGCAAACACATGCAATATCACTTGCATGCCCAAAAATAAAACTCACTCCTTAACCTCATATTTCCACTCAGTCATAACATCAGTGAGGTTTTACTTTACCAAAACACACAGTGAAAGTAATGAGTGTCTTTGTCATTCTACACCCTCACACCCACCCCACTCCAAAACATGCTCAAGCCACCAGCATCTCTGACTCTCTGTGTGTGTGTGTGTGTGTGTGTGTGTGTGTGTGTGGCGCCTGGCGCAGGTCTTACCTGGCAGGAGATAGCCCTCCTCTCCCTGTCTCACTTCTCCCTGCTGCTTTGGAGGGATTCTCTCCACAAAGCAAGGCATTTTTCTCTGCTCTCCCTGTGCGCCTTTACAGCTGGGCTGCACTCGCCCTCTCTCACTCTACCCTTCTCCCTCTCTGTCTCCCTCGCTCTCCCTCTCTCTCGCAGCACAGATGTCAGGGCTGCGCGTGTTTACCCACTTTACCAGTAGGGGTCCTTCAACACCCTCTCCTCCCCACAGTCACTGTGGAAAAACAGGCCCAGGAGAGAGAGAATGAGAGACAGAAAGATAGAGGGCAAGAGAAAGAAAAAGGGCCACTTGTTTGAAGTCGATACCCTGCGATACAAGGCTGAGTGAGCAGAGGAAAGCTAGACTGGTCAGCCGCTCTCCTGGAAGTCACTGTGAGCTCGGGCCGTTAAGTGAGTAGTGGAGAGAGAGAGAGAGAGAGAGAGAGAGAGAGAGAGAGAAAGAGAAACTGCCTGCAGCTGACAGTAACAATGTGCCACTCCATTGAAACCAGGCGCCACAGTATCACCTTTAAATCTGAAGTGTGTACATTTATTTGGTGTTAAATACCTTAATATGTAGACAGAGACAACTATAAGTGAGACATTCATAGGTTGATGCCCCTGAAAATTTTAAACACTGTGGTGCTTTTGACATTGCTATGGTTGTTTGAGCATCCCTAACAGCCCGACATGGCAACATAGGCTCAACCAGTGGTGTACGTATGGGCCGCCCTGTCTGTCTGTCTGAACAATGCCATTTGGGAACAATCATTATTTTTGCAACTCCTTTTGGGAATTAAGCTTTAACTCTCCACCTCTATTCCACTTTGTCAGATTTATTAAAGAAAAACATAAATAAATTAAAAGAAAGAAATGAGAGAGTAATTGACACAAGTCTGCCAGATTTGTCAGCTTTGGGCTATTCTTCAGTGGGGAATTTCAAGTTTTGCTCCTACTTGTGGGGCCCTTTTCACGTTGGAGTATTAATGCTGGAGCCGTTGCCCACACGGACCCTCTGTCAAGTCTGATGACAGACCCCTCTCTCTCTCTCTCTCTCTCTCTCTCTCTCACACTATCTGAGATGAGTCCCTTAGACAGAAGAATTTGAGACGAAGCCTCAAATTAATATCAGGAGCCGGACAGCCTCAAACTGTACATTATGGCAAGGGTGAGCTAAAAAACAATCATTCTTTAAATACGAGGTGTGTCGATGGAACAGGGGAAATAATGTGGAATGAGAGCAGGGATCTGCTCCTGGACACAAATGAGAGGATGAGCTGTGTAGCTTTGTGTGTGTGTGTGTGGTCATGCATGTGTGTGTTAGGGATGCTCGTACCCTCCTCCATGCGAAAAAGAGTAGCATGTGTTGCCTCTCAATTTATTCATGCATTGATTGATCAAAGCCAAAAAAAGTATTGACCTGCTGAATATGGAAACATGTCCACTGTTATTAAATTTAGAAAAGGACTTTCCATAGGAAAGAATTGGAGAGCAAATAGAGACTTTTGACTAATTATCCTGCTGAGATATCTAAAAAAAAAAAATGTCTCAAACTGTGCTCAAATTTACAAAGATGCAAAGTCTGCATTCAAATTCCCATATGAACCCAAACATTTATCATTACATTCTCCCACAATCAAATTATCAATGCTATGCAATACACATTATTTTTATAGCTCTACACTCTTAAATTCATGTCAACAATTGGCTCATTTGTTTCTAATTTTATTTCTCCAAAGGAACTTTGAGGAAAAACATTTCAGAAAGTGTATAGACAGAAGTTTATACTGAGAACTCCTTTAAGGTATAAAAGAGTAATGTCTAAGCAACACAGTTTCCCTCTGGGTTAATACCGGTCCTGTGTGTTAATGGAAGCAAACTTTGGTTCTCTATTTAGCGTAATGCTCATAAGGATATTAGAGTATTAGCTGGAGGAGGCTTAATTTGTTTATATCTCTGAACAGGATAAGAGGGGCTGGTGTAGCCGGACATGTTAATAGTGTTAGCATGAAAGCAAATTGACAGTGTTTGAGAGAAATTAAACAAACAGTGAAATAAAAGCAATACCTCAAACAAACAGGTTTAATGAGTTTCTGGTACTTTTTTCACAGAGCTAAAATTATCTGTAATGTAAAGATGAAGACATAACTATACAGTAAGTAAGCCATTTGTAGATTAAATTCCCCCAAAAGCTATCAAAACATTACTCTGTTTGTTTGAACATTACAGCCAGCCCGAAAAATCAACATTGGTCAACCTGGTCTAAAAGAATCACGTTACTATACTTACATTTTGCAAAATGATTTTTACATGGTTTGTGGTACATTTTGCGGCACATTACTGGTGAAATGGACACTAGAGGCGCTACAATGACTTTTATTCACTTTCACAAATGACGAGTGAAAGGGCAGATTATCAGTTCAAAAACACATACTTTTCGCTCTGTTAATCACACAGTGCTATCTTATAACATCAAAACACTTACTACAGAGCATAGCTTGTAAAGCGATACGTTTTAATATTTATATTTCATAACCAACTACATTCACAAGCTTGTTCTGGTGTGATTAAATTGTGTGGTAACTTAACTGCCGAAACTGCCTCAAGTGCTGAAAGTGTCGAAGAAGCACAACAAAATTATGCTTTTGCTTCAGCAGTTTTTCACATTTGCCTTTTATGACACTATCAGTTAGGGTTAGGTTTAGGTTTAGGGTAGGGAGGTAGGCTTTGTTGATATAAATCTTGACAGAACATTAACCTACAAAATAAAGTTGCTTTTAGTGCCACACAGTGGACATTTAACTTTGGAAGTGACTAGATAAGTGTAAGGATCAACATA
The DNA here is from genome assembly GCF_019703515.2 of Myxocyprinus asiaticus. Lineage (NCBI taxonomy): Eukaryota > Metazoa > Chordata > Actinopteri > Cypriniformes > Catostomidae > Myxocyprinus > Myxocyprinus asiaticus. The sequence continues at coordinate 27,410,887 of NC_059371.1, forward strand.
ATATCATTTAGCAAAAATGTTGCCAAAGTCACGTAATTTTCATAAAATCAGTTTGACACTGGCTCAACCAATGGCATGAGGTTGGGGCAGGAATATCCCGACCAATGGAAGACATTGGGAAGTGTTCCTAAAACCTGTTAGAAAACTGTCAGTATTGATTTGCAGTTCCTTTTGGAGATACTTTTGGCACAGAAATGACACACTCCACCTTTAAAATGTCTATTATTTTAAAAAGTAACAGTTAAGTATTGCCTTCATGTGTTCATTAAAAATCACTTTTAAATACATTTACTTAACCGAAGACCTCAGATCATGACACTTGTCGTCTTTTACTTTCTAACAGTCACACTGGCTGTCATTGTGCTGGGACATACGCATTCTCTCTAAATTGCTTTTCTGACAACTGATCTGTAAATACAGCCAGATCTGCAAGTCTTTAGTTCTTCTCTCTCTCTTTCCAGCATCATCAACCCTGGGCCTACAGAAATACAAACACTCTGCCCCCATCCCAGTCCCAAGGCCCCCCCCCTCCTCATTCTAACAGCCCCCCTACCCTCCTCCCATCTCCATTCCCTCAGCAGCTATAAAAACACAAATATGCCATAACTCAGCTTGCCCTGCCACACTGCCTCCATCTTGCCCCATACCATGGGGGCCCCTCAGGAAGGTCACCAACAAATGGCTTTACGATTCACTGCCCCTGAAATAATTTTGTGTATTAAAACCTGAATCTGCACTTTCTGGCATGAAAGCTTTTCTAATTATTGCGGCGTCCTTGGGATAGACACAGATCCTTCACACGGGGGAAACAAGCAACGGACCTGCCGGTTCAGCTGCCACAAACAACCGTCCTCCTTTTTTCCATCTTTCTCTCTTTCTCGCTCCTGTTCCACCCCACCTCCCTTCCTGCCCTCCTCTCATCTGCTCCCCTCTCACCGCTATATAGCTAACCCCCCCCCCCAATCTGTTTTCAAAGCGTGTCTGTCCTTTATTAAATTGTTTTCTTTTCCACATTATCAGTTGCCATGGAGACCTCATCTCTCGGATTATTTGAATTTCATTATATCTATTGATTTGGGAGCATTTCATCTTTTTTATTGTTTTTGTGTCAATTTTCGAAACGAATAACCATCTAATTTGCGTCAGTGCTGATTACGTTCGTCCCTCAATAGAGGTCGGCAGCTGCGCCGGGGAAACAAATCAATGAAAAACATCATAAAACTCGAAAGTACAATCAACCAGGATATGAGTTACATTCCATAGTTGCTGAAAGTCATCAAAAAATATATACTTTTTTCAAAGCCTCTGCATGCGAGTGCGTGTTTGCGCGTATTGTATGCGAATCTCTACGCCAGACCTTATACGTGCAATATATATGCATCAGAACAAGAATATGACTTGATATCAGGGGATGCTTTAGTAAACTCTATCTCCTCTTCAATGCCCCCCAGACCAAAACAAAAAATGCTTACTTTGTGTTTAAATAATTTATGCAATTTTAGCATTTATATATAAATTTTTTAATAAGCCGCTTGGAGCAAAGTGGCCATTAACAAAATACACAGCTGTCCAATGGGCCAGGCACTCTGGATCAATTGCACTTTTTTATGACATGATAAAATGCTTTTAAAGCAATTTACACAAATATGGGGGGAAAAAAACCTACACCCGGGCTTCATTTATTCACAAGCCAAAGTATTAAAAAAAAAGTCGTGCAAAAGCCAGCACGGGAGGATGGTCCCAGGCCTAACTGAATCGGACTAGCTGTCCTTTCCGCAAGGACATAAAGTTTCATTACCGATGCGCGCAGTCAAAGGCAATTTAGAAAACACAATGTGCAAAAGAAAAACATCAGCATATTGGAGGTGTTTGCGTATTGAGGGGCTCCAGCGCTTTGTTTCACAATTTTATGTTGATTATTTATTTTCGTGCAGGACAGTTTGCCATTGACACCCCACCCTCCCACCCACCCCGAGGGAGAGAGAAAGGGAGGGATGGATGGATTGATGGAGCAGGTTTGGAGGGGGGCATATCCAAGGTGAGAGAGATTGTTGGGATATAATAAGAGGTCCTGACAGGAGTCCACACCACAGCGGTACACACATACACGTGGCAGACGGGCGGCACTGTTTGCATGTGTGTGTGTGTGTGTGTGTGTAAGAAGACGCAGGCAGGTGTGTGGCACTGGACCAACACAATCCGTCACCTACTCTACAAACAGTCCTGGGTGTAATCCTGACATTCTAGTCCATCAAATAACGCAGTTTTTGTCATAAACAGTTACATTACGTTTGTATGTACAAAGTGCATAACAGGTGTGCCGTTATTTTTAAGAGCTTTTAGGCGCCTTAATTTCTTCTGCCTTATGTCCAACAATGTTGTTCAAACATGTCATACCTTGAAATAGGATTTTTATGACTTTTACTTCATGTCTTTTAGCTTAAAGGCCAATATATGCTAGAGTTCTGCTAAAACTTGACAAAACGAACTCAGCAGACATATACATCAAAATGGTCTTTTTCCTTAAGGGAATTGGACCAGAAATATTGATGACTCATCCTGCATTACAAATTTTGTCCTCTCTAGAATGAGAATGCCCCTCCTCCTAATGTATCCTACCTCTGTCTAGCAATAGCAAGTAGCAAATCATGGTTCATGGCTGTGACGTAACTAAAGCCTATTGGCTATTTAAAAAAGGGACAAGCCCTCCGATTCATCCCACCCAAACATTCTGTTTTAACAGGAAATATGTCAAAACAGGAAAGAAGTGATTTCATGGGGTTTTGAAGATAACACATGTTGCTGTAGTCTTAAGAGGTGTCTTTGCAGTGTACTTCAGTAGGTTTAGTATATATATGTGCATCGTATGTAGAGACACATCTGCCATTAGGCACAGGAGTGCAAGCGCTGAGCAGCAAGCTAATCTAATTTCAAAGCTTCTCTTCTCCTCCTCATGTGCTGACAGTTCTGTCCGCCTGCACTCTTTATACATGCTCTGCTAAGGGCTCTATGTTTGCGACACGTGTCAATATTTGACAAAGCATAACTTATCGTACACAATATCCCATGCCCGGGCCTCTGAAATTGGGTAGCTAACAAATTAGCTTTTTATGTTTATTTGTGTGTGGAGGGGTGTGGAGAGGTGGGGTGGTCGGGTTGAAGGACATTGACAGTACATTTAAGTTTCTTTTACAGTGAATGCTTTCTTACCAAACAAACTTACTACTCTTACAAAAATGACTGCGTTGGTATCATGATAAAGTATGAGATTAAACTTTGATATATACTATAGTACTGTATTATTATTATTATTATATTTATGAGTAGTTGACATAATTAGCCAATGGACTTTTCTTTAAACATCAAATTTGTTTCTGATTTTAAGTTCATTTAAATTAGTCTTGTGTCAATGTGACAAATGAAAGTACAAATATTCCACGTAGTCTCTAAATTAATAAGAGGTCATAAAAGATGTGTGCATAATAATTGTTTGTAATAATAATTATATATACAATATAAATTGTTTAAAATTGTTTCAGATGGAGTATATGGAGTCACACTGCAGGACATGTCAGCTACCCATATAATATGGTATGCATGTGGTACTTATAAACATTCATCATAAATATAATGGTACATGTCCATGGTATTTCCAAAAAAACATGGTATAACCACTGTAACAAGTCCAAAATAACATGGTAGTACCATGGTACTTTTTTAGCTAAGCAGGAGAAAAGAAGGTACTTGTCATGACTCCCACTGTCTATTGGGCAAACGCATTTCTCTCGCTCCCTTCCGCCCGGACAGCAGCACAGGAGAGTGGATAAATACTATTTTTTGTATCACTATATGAATTCAGAGACAGTAATTACACCGTTCTCTTCAGCTCCCACACAACAGGGGTAGATCTGAGCTGTGGCGGCACAAAAGTGCAGTTCATTGTACTGTACAATTGTAGGTGTACAAGTCACTTGACAGCTCTATATCCTGACAAATGAACACCACAGCATGGAGGCTTCACTGATCCAGTGTTTAAATGTTACATTAATACGCTGTAAACACTGTGTTAAAACCACTTGACGTTAAGGAAATGACAGGTACCGATAGGAATTCTTTTTCCTATCGGTTGTGGGTTAAGCCTGGTAGTTTTGAAAGTGTTTTTAATTTTTGCCACCCCAGCGGCTCGTCTGTGCTCTCTTATCAATGTGGCAACAATAACACGCTTGTGTTTCAAACCAAACATTCCCACACTGAATAATAGGCAATGTCTGAGTCCAGCCAGCAGCAGGAATAAGTTTACACTGGGCTGATCATTCCTGCTAAAAAGCAATTTCTGCTCGACTTGATGCTAACAACAGCATATATCAATAGGTAAATACATCTAACCGCACACACGCTTAATTTTTATAAATATAAAAATATACTTATATAATTTAAATACAAAATATAATACTATAAACATAATATTATGCATATTAAATTGAAAAATATATAAATATTAAATATAATTGTTAGACAGACAGACAGTCAGACAGACAGACAGACAGACAATGTTTTTTATTTATTTACTTTGTTTGTAAAAATGGGTAAAAAGATCATTTAGTACGTATTTCGAAATATTACTGTCCCGGTTTTTTTGTTTGTTTTTCTTAAAAAATGCTTTATGTTTGTTTTTAACGAGGTCACCATGACCACAGTATTTGTTTGAATGTGCCCAGAGCCATCATGTCAATCAATGCATCTTCTAATTAAAATGATCTGTTGCCTGAATGTGACGCACTCACACAAATAAGCACACACACGAGGGTAACAGTAATGTACAGGGTTCCCACACATTTTGAACAATGAATTTCCATTACTTTTCCAATTGTTTTACTTGATTACAATTGTTAAAAATCATTTTATAGAGATTGTACTCACAAATAATTTCAAGCAATTTCAAGCCAGTCAAATATTTTAAAGTTGAGCATAACTGGAAAAAATGTATATTTACTATATTCATTTCTATGACACTTCCAGGTCAGGAAATAAAAAAAAACAAGAACAAGAACAAGAATGCACTACATTATAGTGAAAGAGGGAGAGAGATATAGAGAGAAAAAAAAAAAAAACAAGGCATTAGAGTCCAGTGAAATAGAGAGGGAGTTCTGTACAAAAGAGGTCTGGTCAAAGCTTGCCCAGACTAACAGAGCAATAAAGTATTGTGTCCATGCACAGAGGCTTTAAAAAGCACAATTAAGAAGGACCCAGGTTAATAATTAAAATGCATAATTATTGACCCTTATTTTCAATTCCTCACAAAGTACATTAGATAAGGAAAAGAGAGAGGACAGAAGGGGGGTGTCTAATGCACTCTCTCCTGCTTGAACTTCCTCTACATCCTAATGTGCCAGCATGCACTTAATGAGAGTCCGTCACAAATAACGGATCTCCGTGACCATCAACAAGCATTACGATCACCCCCGGCCTCTTATCTCTGACTGGCCACCCCCAAAACACTCTCAATGCCCACCTGGAGAGCCAGGCCAGACAGGAGAAATTTGAGGGTTAACTGTCCCTTAGGGGGCTATCAATGCACGGGGAAACCGTCATTGCTGGTGCCCCCCATTCTCGTTTGACAACCAGGCCGTAACAGATCAACAAGCAGTCAAGAGTGATACATTTCCTGCCAAGTAGTCAAATCACTGCTGTATAATGATTTTGTGTGTAGGAGGACACAAAAGGGACACTCTTAATTAAGAGGACATATTTGTTTTGGGGTTGTGAATTTAGGAGATTCTGATTGGTCCACTTGAAGTGCCATTGTTTAAATAGGTCAGTGGGCTGATACATTTTTATTTTGACATGCTAAATCTATGACCGCCAAAGGATGGAGGAGAAGGAGGGATCAGCCGAGGAGGTCAGAATGAAATAGAGGCCACTGAAATAACCAGAAGAGTTCTTCAAAATCCTGAATGCCAAGGACAGGTGGATTAAGGTATTAAAACAATCGCATTTCAGTCTTGAAATAGTCCAGCACACGACTCAGCATCAAGCCTATCTGTTCAAGATCAGGTGCAGGTGAAAACACAACACGCCTAAGATATGCTGTTATCATAGGTGAAAGCTAATGTGAGCACATCTAAAGTATGATTATGGCAAATGTGCCTGAAACAATCCCATTATGGGAAAAAATACATTTCTAAATGCACACAGATGGCGAACTGATTCACACTGTCATTTTCTGGTAGGCATACTAACATGCACAATTGAAAAAGGTATGGGAACACAACCGAATGTAACAACTAAGCATTTTATCACCTTTTTTCATGGTTTCCCTCTAATTAAAATCAGAAAAGGCTGGAAGGGAGACGAGAAGACAAGGGTTGTGCTAAAGTTCAGCCCCGATTCTATTTACAGTGCCGAATTAATAAGAACTGGAGGTGATAATGGTGCCAACGCGCTTCAACATTTTGGGTGATTGATTTTAATGTAATCAAATCCATTAAGTACAAGTTTATTCGTAAGTGCTACAATTGTGAAGCCATGGACATACATCACTATACAAACTAATGTGGTGTTGATTGCCAAGACTTGAGGTGTATGTGCTCACTTATGGCTGGTCTCCTTGTAAAAGGAAATGGTTGAGATGGAAGACAAAAGACTCTTTACTTTAATACTTTAAAAATTCCATTAGTGAACTCATGGCCACCATGGGACACTTTCTGAAAGAGGCACTTTCTTCAAAGGACCAAGAGTTATGTCTTACACATGGACAGCTCTGCAAACTTAAAAATTCCCATTCAAACCCTTTGATGGTAAAGCTTGTGATAACACTTACTAAAAGTATCTAAATATAAATCTTTCTTTATTTCGTATATTTTTAAGACGATGCCATTAACATTTATGCATTTGGCAGACACCAAAGCAACTTTCCCTGCAAGGTATAATGTACATTTTACCAGTTAATGTGTTTCCTGGGAAACAAACCTACAACATTACCATTGTTAGTGCAATGCAATACCAGTTGAGCTATAGGAACAGCATATATTTGCATATATGAGTTTTGGAGGTTGAATATGATTACCAAATTGATGAGACTGTTTGTTTCAATATTATTATTATTATTATTATTATTATTATTATTATTGCTTCAGAACTTATATAGTTATTTTAATCTTCTATATATCTTCTTTCTTTTTTGAAAATGTATACAATTTCACTATTCATAATATTTAGTGTAAGAATGAAATCAACAAGTTTAACATTATGCTTGAAATGTATAATTAAGGTGAGCTGTGATAAAGTTTAAGCCTCTTAGTGGAACATAAGCCATCTACAACAACAATATTGGAACCTGATAAAGAGTTCGACATTTTAAATGTATGGCTTACATGCATATGCTGTCATACTTGGAATGCACAAAAAAATGACACACAGAAAACAAGAAGCCAGAGAGAGATAGAGAGAAAGAGAGAGAGAGAGAGAGAGAGAGAGAGAGAGAGGGAGTGAGAGAAACCTGTGCCCTTCAGTCTCGCAGTTAAGGCACAACTAACCAAGTCTGACAGCTGCCAGCTCCTTGACAATTGGGGTCAGTTAGAGGAAAAGTAGCTCAAGTTTTCATGGCTTTGCAGGAGATGTTCAGGAGCAACTGCCCACCGCAGCATCAAAGGGGATTAGAGGCCACGGCCATCTGCTGCCAGGATAGGCCACGGGACTTTCATATCCTTCTTGGAGAGAAAGGCAATCCTTCTGCAGCAAAGTTTTAAGTCTCACCGTGAGGAAAGAAGGGTCCTGCACTGGTATAGATGGAGATGGTACAGGGGGACGTAGCCAATTAGGGCCCAAATCAGCCAGAGACAAAAGTCAATGTGCACTATTATTAGAAGGAGAGTGTTTTGGCATCTACTTACAGTATCTGGATATGTTCAAATAGACAAATGAATATACACATGAACACAAGCAGACACAAAAAAGTACCTCTTTGTGTCACCACAATGGTATTATGTGGTACTTTTACGTCCTCACCTCTCCGCATTCTTCAATTTTAGAGGTTCTATTGGTCATACTAAGTGTTAAAGATTTAAACAAACCACTAAAATTAAATTTGTCCCGCACTGTGCTACGGACACAAATTAAACCTCAAATCGTGTGGCTTGTTGAGGAGAGGTGTGCTATTACTTTTCTAAGCAATCATCGATAGGCATACAAAACAGGTGAAAAAAAAATCCTATAGACTTACATTGAAGGTTGGACCAGAGCCATATCTAGGGACTAGGGCAGGGGTCGGCAACCTTTTTGACAAAAAGTGCCATTTTTTATTTACCTGGCCATTTTTTTATTTTATTTTTTTTATTTATTTATTTATTCTTATTTTTCAGAAAATCAAACACAAACGGCATCTTTCCATGAAACTTCACCCCATGTCAAGAACTTCTTCTGGAAATAAGATAAGCAGAATTGGGGAAAAAACTATACTTTGGGGGGGAAAAAATGCAAGCACCAAAGAAAAGTTTCAAAATAAAAGCTTATTATGTTATTTTTTTTCCCTTTTTCACCCAATTTGGAATGTCCAATTCCCAGTGCGCTTTTTTTTAAGTCCTCGTGGTCGTGTAGTGATTCGCCTCAACCTGGGTGGCAGAGGATGAATCCCAGTTGCCTCCGTGTCCGAGACCATCAACCCGTGCAACTTATCACGTGGCTTGTTGAGCGCGTTGCCACGGAGGCATAGTGCGTGTGGAGGCTTCACGCCACCCACCGCGGCATCCGCGCTCAACTCACCACACGCCCCACCGAGAACTAACCACATTATAGCGACCACGAGGAGGTTACCCCATGTGACTCTACCCTCCCTAGCAACCGGGCCAATTTGTTTGCTTAGGAGACCTGGCTGGAGTCACTCAGCACGCCCTGGGATTCGAACTAGCGAACTCCAGGGGTGATAGCCAGCGTTTTTTTGTTTTTTTTTACCGCTGAGCAACCCAGGCCCCTTTTATGTTAGTTTTTAAGGTTAATTTCTCTCATTTAATAATTAGTTAATTTTTTCATAGCAGTTTGTCCGAAAGAACACAACACATTCTGATGTCTTACCCATGATTTACACATGGTTGGGAGTAGGTGTAAATTTTGATCATACTGACTAACATTTTGAAAATATAAAAAAGACAATTTACGTTATAACGGCTTTACGAACGATTTAAACAAAAATTCTTTCTTGACAAATTTCATGAATGACACCCTCTGACATTATTTTCTCTCTCTCTTACACATTTACTGACAACCTGTGCCAACCTTTTTCCTTTCAACAGCTAATTTGTTTTGGGTGCCATTCCTGGCCTCTCACATGACTGTTTCCTCAATAGTCTGCTACCTTTCAGCTTGGCAGCTCAGCACTTGACCCGCCGCCGTCGCTTATTTCCAGCGCTCTAATTGTCGTTTAATCACATATCAACCTGTCACTTAAAGAGCCCCTTTTTCAACTGCAGAATTTGCATATTGTGCAAAACTAATTTCTATCAAAAGCTCAGCTAGTTGTGAAAGTGTGGGTCCTCCTGGCCTCTCTCTCTCACCCATGCATGCACAAATCCATATATAAAGTGCCTGATATTCTCCGTTCTGAGTACAGGTTTGTTAACACGCTTGCACATATGGTGACAGCAGAGATAAGGACTTGAGAGCTTCTGACAGAAGGTGACGGTAAAAGCATGATGTCTTAATGAAGGAATTCGGTGTACAACTGCTGGGGTTAATATCCCTCTCCACTCAACAGTAATGGCATATGGAAGGTGCGCTCTATCCATTATAAGAGGCTCCAGGAAGATGTAGGCCACACATTTGCTCCTACCTCACCCCCATTTCTGCGACTCAAGCTGGGGTTGAGTGCTGAGATTTGATGATCCAGGCCAGTTTTACAGAGGGTCCTCGCAATGGCTGTCCTCCAGAGATGGACAAGTTTAATTACGGAGAGGAGGCAAGCTCTTTGTTCCACCTTTTATTATATTAATTGATAAAGGGCGACGGATGGGGACTCTTGGGGGAGGGTTTTCAGAGGGTTTTAATCCCGTTAGAGACACCGGTCCGTACCCCTGCCTCACTGGGTCCCCAACTGCAAACACTAGCTTTTCACCCCCAATAACCCCTCCACCCTTCCTAAGTGCTGTTACTCCACATGACGACCAATAATGAAGAGGTCTTTCTCGGGAACATAGTAGACAAAGTCTGCTGGTGCTTCTCTGTTTGAAAGAGCTGGTCTTACTTTATATTTTTTTACAAGAAATAATATAATTAGAGCATTAAATAGTAAACTACTGTAAAGGGATGTAACCATCATAGACATTGAGAGGGATCTGTCTGACCCAATATTCAGAATAGTGCTCGAGTTTTTCAATGGTTGTTTCATAACATTTTACATTTGGTCCCTCCAAAATTTTATATTCTTGGTAAACTGCTTTAGGTGAGTTATTTTTAAAAACTATTGTACATTATACAAAATAGCATGGAAGTATTAAAAAAAAAAAAAAATTATAAATTCCACACTTCAACATTTAATACCGTTTCGAAAAAGACTCACTGGCCATGATTTTAATTGCTAATTTGTTGTAATATGCTCCATCAATCTGAATAGGTGACCTTCAGAATATTTAGAGTTTATATGTTTTTTCAGGCAGTTACATGTCAGCCCAATAGGTGGTCTTAAATTGACTACTGAAGTACTGTACTGTCACTATTGTAAAATGCGTTCCTCGTACAAACACACACTAAGTCTTATCCCTGACGCTTTGGCTCATTGAAAGGTTCATCTCAACCTGGCCTAGCTCCTTGTAATTCTTTTCCCAACAAGGAGTCAAAACGTCTCAAAACTGTCAAAAGCATTTTCTACCAAACTGAGGAGAGAGACGAGGGGAGGGGGACAAAATAGATCTCGCACACAGGCATACGCACCAACACGGACACACTCACGCACACTCGCTCGCGAGGCTGTCAGGTAAATTAGATCTGAAAGCTGACAATTTCTGACCATATTTCCTTGATTATTTCGAACAAATGCACACCAGCCGCTCTGAGGAGATTAAAGTGACATAAAAGTCTCGGGTGGGAGGAGGGAGGGCAGAGAATCCAGGTCACCCCCATTTGTCCCCCTGCCTGACAGCAGCTATATCGCTATCCAATCCAATAAAAATCCCCCTCCTTTTGCTTTAATTAATTTTACAGCTAGCTTGCTTAATTACTTTCAATCAAAATCCTCTTGCCATCACAAAATTAGAAATGGTTCAACTCCATTAGTCTAAATTCTTCATTTACATACACAAAGACTGTCAGCTCTTGCTAAGCAAACGGCCTCTTGCCTGATGAGATTGTTTTTTTTGTTTTTTTCACTCTCTCTACACTCTGTCTCTCTCCTCTGCCCTGTCTCTTGCTAATCATAAACATGCTTTATGTTAAAGGAGAAGAGTATTATAATCACTGATTTAAGGGAGATTAGCACATTTTCACTATGTTTCAGGTAAGATATCTGATCTTATTCATGTGATAAAACATAAAGGCTTTACAAAGCCAGTGCAGAACAATGCATAAATCAGTCATTTTGCAAGTTTTCAGTTCTTGTTCCCTAACAGCATACATGTACAAAACAGAACATGTACAAAACATGCACAAAACTCCTTTGACAAACATTATAAACAGGAACTAAAAAACCTGCCTAATACTGAAACAAACAATCTTGTATCAAACAGTCACTTTCAGCAAGTCACACTGTAGTTTGTAATTCACAATTCAACCCACTAGATTTAAAAACTTAAAGAAATAGTTCACGCAAAAAGAAAATAATGGGATCATTAACTCGCCCTCATGTAGTTCCAAAGCCGTATGACTCACTTTCATTTTTTGGAAAAAATGGCAGTGTCTTTGAATTTTCATCTTTTGTGGTACACGGAAGAAAGTCATATGGGTTTGACACCACAAGAGAGTGAGTAAATCATGAAAGAATTTACATTTGGGAGTGAACTAATCTCTTTAGGTTTAATTACTGCATTAAATTTGAAGTAAAATCAAAGTGGTGCCAAAGTGACAAGTTCATTGCAAGTTTTCAACCACTTTGGATTTACTGTTGAAAAAAATATAATTGAAACTCTGAAAATGACAGTAGAAATGACAGTGACAAGTTAAATTAATGAATACAACATAATGATGAAAGCAGAAAATAACACTGAACAAACAAAAATTTACTGAAAAAAATAAATAAAATAAAACATCTATAGTAAGTGGTTTAATTAAACCAAAAATATTATGTCTGAGTGACACCAACATAACACATTTTAAGTGCTAGATCAGATAGAAATAGCTCCTTAAGGTAACAATTGCAGGTTCCCACTTTTTATAATGCAGATTATTTTAAGTGAATTGACGGGGCAGATTACACCCAAGTGGGCCTCCTCCTCCTGACATGGCTTCAGCATGATTTTCAGAGGCCACACAATCATTTCCACTCATTTCCATCACGCTCAATGCCAAAGGCCTGCACATCAACAGGAATTAGGGACATGCAGAAACAGTTAGTGGGCTGGCCATTGAATCTACCCCCAGACCTGCTCAAATAACTAGGCCCTGTAATAATGACAAAATCAAAGCAGGCCCTCACTGGTGCTTTGGACATCCCTGAGCATCACCACTCAACCCTGATTTCCACACACACACACACAAAGTGCTGGCTCTCACTCGTTGTTTCATTTGCCCTCACTTTCCTTAACCACATGCACGCAAAGCCGCAAACACTCACTAACTGGGATGAGTTTTGATCTGCTGTCTGCACGCTAAACATATTATCTTTCAGCTGCCTGCCTCTCACCGTCTCCTCACTGGTGATGATGCTGAGAGAGAGAGTGACTTTGAAAAAAAGACTTATTTGCAGGGTTTCATTTCAGGTTTGTTTAACCTTTAATAGGCGGTCCAAAAAGCTGCGACTATCTCCCATTTGGCTGATGACCCAACCAGTCTGCCCCTTCCTCCAAATTTCCTCCAAAGTCTTCAACTCTTTTCTGGCCTTTCCTTTTTTACTTTGTCCCTATAAAACTTCTAATGATCTAAATCTATCAGTCTTGGGTCAGACTAAAGTTGGGATTGCACTGAAGAATGCTTTGGGGTGGACTGGGTCTCTGCTATCTCGTTATTGGCTCAGCACTGTCTGGTGTTGAGCAGCAGTTCTGCATCCTTCAGAGAGGCAGCAGTGCTGCTCCACCAGTCCTGCTTACTTGGGCTTGGGTAATTCTGTCACATCGCTCCACGCAGCCCACACTGAACCTCTTTAAACAGCTCCACCACCCACACCTCCGCTGCCTCCACTTTCCTATGCTCCTCCCTCTAACGAGGGGTCGCTTGTACCAGCGCAACGGCAAGCATGAAGTGGGAGCAGAGCCCTGATCATGGGCCACCAGTCCACTTCAGCGGAGCTAAATAACCTGCCTGTCTGTCACTGGCTTTTCTCTCTGCTCAAGCGTGACTGCGCTACACAATAGAGTTAATTCAGGGGTTTTCTTTTTGAAAAGCAAACCGAATAAACACTTCTCTGCAAATTATAATGTCCATGGCAGAAACAGGGTTTTCAAACCTTTTGGCCAATGAATTTACATTACTTTTTAAAGATTCTATAAAAAAAAATCATTCTTTATAGACTCGAGAACAATTGCAAGTTAATTAAATATTTAGCTAAGCATATCTAGAAAAAACTCACTAAAGTTTCCATGACCTTTTTAAGATTTTATTCATTTCCATGACGTTTTCCCAGCCATAACTTTAAAATTCCCTAATTGCCAGGTTTTCCATGACTCTAGGAACCCTGCAGAAACTGCAAAAACGACTTTAACAATATGTATTGTGAGAGGCACAATGCAAATAAAATTGCACTGAATGTGAGGACGTCATTTATCATAAACGATTTGAATACTGCATAAAATTAAATGGATACCGCAGCTGAACAAACGTGTATTATATGGTTGTGAGATTGCGGAACTCAGCATGCTGAGAAATAATTGTTATTCCACAGAAAGATTATAAAATATGATTACATTCAAATCATGCTGTGACACTGCATGCTGCAAAATAACAACACAAAGGCACATTCATTACGTGCACAAAAAAACATAAAGACAGAAACGTAAACAGTGAATCGGAGAACTGTCCTCTCATTGTTCATCTGACTGCACATACATAGAAAAACAGTGTTTTCCCTTTATTCAATTATTTAATGAGAGACAGAATTTGCCCCAATTCCCTCATTCTACAATGTATGACATGCTATCCTACACAAAACAAACACGAACACTCACATATGCACAGGAAAAAAAAAAAAAAAGTTAACCCCAGGCTTTCCTTTTAAATTTCCTAGACGCTTATTGTTCAGGCATTTGGGAAAGTTTCGGATGATTTTAACCGTGATTTAATGTAGCTTTTTAAAGAGTGATGATGTCAGCACAACAGAGGACAAGCCACTAAATCCACCACATTCACCCAAAATGCCTCGATGAGATAATCATGTGTGACGTCTGCGAAAACACTTATTATATTCGGCCATCGCCTGGCTGAATCTGCTAAAACTCATCAGTGTTATTCCCTATTTCTCTCTGGGAACGAGGAGAGAGAGAGAGAAAAAAAAAGATGATCAAACTTTGAGGGAATTTTTTTTTTTTAAAGGGACAAGGCTCTTTTGAAGTTGCTCCATTGCAATGGTTCTCAAATGGTTCTGCTTAAGGACCTAGATTTAACATCAAGTGACGACTCAAAACAGTACCACATTTTTTTAATCAAACAAAAGTAAACAAAATGTTTTCAAAAAATATTGAAATTCATTAATTTGATGGTATCATGCTGTCTGCAGCCAATAATTCACAACAACAAACAGATTGTGGTTGATACAAACCATGTTTATCCTTGATGCAAGTGTATTTAATGTTTGTGTCATACTTTCTTTTTTTTTCTTTTTGAAATGACAGTAGTTTTGTTCTTGGTTTTCGAGGATAAGGGCCAGGCAACCTGTCAATAGTGGTTTCTGACTAATCTTATTAGCTTCTACCAAGTAACATATTATTTTCTGACTACTGTAGTCATATAATACTGTAGAGTTTAATCGAGAAGCGTTCTAAATTGAGAAATATGAGAAGCGTTTTTTCCTAACTTTAAAAAGTTGATATGCCTATTTATTTTGGTATCTTGACTATGCACAATT
This sequence comes from Myxocyprinus asiaticus, assembly GCF_019703515.2. Classification (NCBI taxonomy): domain Eukaryota; kingdom Metazoa; phylum Chordata; class Actinopteri; order Cypriniformes; family Catostomidae; genus Myxocyprinus; species Myxocyprinus asiaticus. The sequence goes on from NC_059371.1 coordinate 27,426,083, forward strand.
ATACATTTAGTTGCATTTTATTAATTTAATTTAGCATTGTTTTTCCCTTTCTCTATGCAACCCTATTAGAACCACCAGTTGAGGATCATTGCCGCAGACTTTGATTGGACACACAGACTTTGACGTCACCAAATGAAAGATATGGGAAGCATTTTATCCTTCCTTTTAAAAGTTGATAAACCTATTTATTTTGCTGTCCTAACTATACACAAGTATGGTGAAATGCATTTGGCCATGTAGAGAATGTTGTTCTATTGTTCACTATGAGCATTTGTCTGATATTCTGTGAACAATCAGGTTTGACGTATTTGCCTTTCATAAACTGGTTGTTTTTGCTAATGCTTAAGACATACAAACAGGAGAAACAACTACAGACTTAGAGCAATCAGACACACCTCTATTAACAGAACAGAAACTATTTTTATAGGCCAGGAATGGTGAAATCTTAGGCACTTGTCTCTGTTCTTGTCCACATAGGCTTTACCAAAGTCCCATAAAAGGCTTGGAGCTGACAACTCAGCACTTGAGATAAGAAAAGGATCAACCTGAGCCTTTCTCATAGCTTAATTTATTTTAAATCCCAGATCTATTTACACACTACCAGCAAATATCCACCTAAACCACGAGAAACTCATTGCCATTTCAGAGTGGCACCTTTGCTAGTGCACTGCAGAGCTATTCAGGTATTTATACTGTATGTATACGTCGATAATCGCAGTACATTCAGAGGCTATGGGCTGAGTTGTGAGTCTGCTGGGTCGAGCGCAGTGGCTCCCTGTAGTGTAAGTTAATAATGAGGAGCTCGCCAGCACTACGTGATGTGGAGGTGAGGTCCTAATCCTCCAACTCGGCCCCCACTGGGGTCTGGCCTCCACCCGGTACCTGTTTATCATCGCCGAGGAGTTGCTTGGCTGAGGGAGGGGCAGAGAGGATGCTTCAGACAGGATATCTTCTCAGATGCGCCAGCACTTTAACCCAGCCTGTTATTAAAACTCTAATCTGTTAAACATGTCAATGTTAGCACTTTTGGCGAGATTAATAAAGCAAGACATAAAGCACAACTCCAGAGTGCTGTGCATGCCTTTTTGTTGCCTTGGATTTTTTTTTTTTTTTCTTCTTTTTTTTTCATTCTGTCGAAACATTCTGGTTCAATAAACAGTTTGAATTACCTACTTGCTCGTTATTTCGGCAAATGCCTCATGTAAATCAGCTTCTGTGCCCTACAAAGACAAAATGCAGTAAGTATGCCAACACTAAAAAATTAGAAAAAAGTGTCAAAATAAAAAATAAAAGAATAAGGATTTTTCACACTTCAATTTTGAAACTGAAAGAAAAGCAAAGCAAAAGTTTTTTTTTTCCAGAAAACGATAAATATCAAATGCTAGCTAAGATCTAAAGACATATATCTTCACAGAACTAACTCAAAAAGGGTTTCTAGCATGCTTATATCTAATTGGCTTTATAGAATAAGAAACAGTGGATGTGCTCGAAGAGAAAATAGGGTGATGCACAGTAACGGTGCTGAGGCAGAGGGGGAGACTTAAAGGATGTGATTTATCTGAGCTTGATTGCGTGTTAATCGAGGTTACGTGTATTAAGTGGAATCTAATTGGAACAGACACTGGCAGCCTGACAGATCGACATGATGCAGATGGATTGAGAGAGAGAGAGAGAGAGAGATAGAGAGAAAGCAGTGAAGCAAATACAGTATGAAGCTTGGTGTTTTTCCAAAAACAAATAGGTCTAGTTCAATTTAAATTTAACCTACTGAAATTATACTTAAGGCTCTTTTGAAAGTTTCCGAGACAAAAACTTCTAATGGTGCAATCATTTAAAGAGATAGTTGACCAATAAATAAAAATTCTGCCATGATTTACTCACATTTTCTCATCATGAATATTGACCATGACTTTTGAACAAAATTTTCAAGGTAAGAATTTCAAGGAATTATAACCTAAATTTCTTGTTCCTCACACAAAGCTATAACATGGGTTCAGAAGACTTGGAATATAGTGCATATGTCATACAGACCACTTTTATAATGCTTTTGTGGTGCATTTTTGCCCTTTTTGGTGCTTGATAGTTCTGGTCACCATCCACTTTCATTGTTTGGAAGAGAGAAGCCTGAACATTCTTCAAAACATCTACTTCTGTGTTCCAAAGAAGAAAGAACGTTAAGCAGGTTTGAAACAACATGAGAGTGAGTAAATGTTGATAGAATTTTAGTTTTTGGGGTAAACTATCCCTTTAAGTGTTTGTATAATTAAACAAATACCATTGCAATACGTTTTAAAAGAAACTTATCATCAAGGCCTCTGACCCTTCTAGAAGACACTACTAGACTCCCACCACACTGTTTTGGCATGCACACTCCATGGCCCCAGTTGCCACAAACAATCCTTTATGCTTTATTGGAAACATGGGGAAAAAATATCCTCTCCTTCAAAAAAGGTTTTGAGGGGCGCAGCTGCTCGAGTACATCTCACCTCTGGGAGCCAAATGCCCATGTATGCTCAGCTCACCAGCTTTTTCTATCCCAGAAGACAACTGGTTTGAAGGCCCTTGCTCTAAATCCAAGACATTCACCCTATGACTGAGTGCCCTTTGCAACATTAGATAGAAAAAGGCACAAGCCACACCTGTTGTGCCAAACAACTGCTCTCTGAAAGACTATACAAACACGTAACAAATTATACCAACAGAAAAAGAGGGGGGTGAAAAAGATCTGTAGCCACATGCGAAGTGCTGAACAGGAGGAGATGGCTTTAAATGACAATTTTGTCATTTACACACCCTCATGTTGTTTCAAACCTGTATGACTTTTCTGTTAAGCTGAACGTTAGTCTCAGTCACCATTCGCATTTATTGTATGGAAAAAAGTAAATGGTGAGTGAGGCAATCATTCTGCCTAACATCTCCTTTTGTGTTCCATGGTAGAAAGAAAGGTCATATGGGTTTGGAATGACACGATGGTGAGTAAATGATGACAGAATCCCTTTAAAGCAATAGTTTAGCCAAAAATGAAAATGTCCTGATAATTAACTCACCCTCAGGCCATCCAAGATGTATATGACCTTCTTTCTTCATCGAACAGGATTTAAGATGTTTAGGAAAGTATTCCAGGTTTTTAGCTTCATCCAATGCAAGTGAATGGACACCAATTTTTGATGGTCCAAAAAGCAAATTTAGTCAGCATCAAAGTAATACACACGACTCCAGCCGACCAAGTAATGTCTTCTGAAGTGAATCAATACATTAGTGTGAAAAACGAATCGCTAATTAAAACTTTATTAACTTAAAAAAATTGCTTCCTGTAAACACTGAGTGCCTCACGTCGCTGTTGTGTGACGTCATCATGTTGGCATGTTCACGCGAGAATTCAGAAGTTCCGCTCCGTTTACCACAGAGGAACGTACTTCACGTGAGGGTTAGGCCAATTAAAACAGCTACAGAGAGCTGGCGGAAGCGCCGATTTAAAGTTAAAAATGTTTTAATTAGCGATTTGTTTTTCACACAAACGAACGAAACAAGAATTATTTAATCGACTGGAGTCATGTGGATTACTTAGATGCTGACTAAATATGCTTTTTGGACCGTCAAAATTGGTGTCCATTCACTTGCACTGGATGAAGCTAAAAATCTTAAATCCTGTTCTGATGAAGAAAGAAACTCAGATACATCTTGGATGGCCTGAGGGCAAGTAAATTATCAGCAAATTTTCATTTTTGGATGAACTATTCCTTTAAGTTGCTTTGCACTCTAAAACAAGAGTGGGGACACAGGCCTGTTAAAAGACACTGATTCCATCGAAGCTCTGACTCAAAAATGCTCTTTGTAGTCATCTTTTATCACAACTGTGTTCAATAACAGGCCTGCGTTAATAACAGCAGCACACACCCGTCTTGGATGACTGTGTCCATTCGTGTCCCTTCATTTTGCACTCATTCTTGCATGATAATTACACAACTGAAGATGTGAACTATATTATTTTGTGCCATAATCTCAGATTATTTCTGTTCATTCAACCACAAATCGAAAAAAGCACAACAAGCACTAAATTACTTGGTTGCATAGTATGATTATGTAGGTGAGTGTATGCTTGTGAATATGGGTGTACAGTATGTGGGTGTATGTAGGCGGATATACATCGAAAAAAGATCCAGTGAATATAACATGCTGATTCCGAAGAGATTTTCGAGTGGGCTTTCCCCCTCAAGTCATTTAAACTTCAGTTTCTCCTCAAAAGACTGTGACGAAATGTTCCAAAAAGTCCAGTAATTTCAAACAGCAGAGAAATACAAACAGAAAACCATGTAGCAGACAGACTGACAGTATTGTTTAGTCAAGACTAGAGAGAATAGAGCTTCACTCGTCAACACAAAATGCTCAAATCGCTCTCGACACAGTCCCGTCATTGTGCCGAGACAAGGGACTGAGCTAGTCCTCTCCTCCTCTGATTTGATGCATGTTGACTGTTACACTAATGGCATTAACAAGGACAAAATTACTATTTTGAAACACTGACTTTTCATCTTCCTAATCTGTCTGGCCATGTCCCTGCCCCCAGCTCTCCATTACGGGACCTGTGGACTGGGGTAGTGCTCCCACTGCCGGGGACCGCTGGCCTGGTATGCCACACAAATTGATTGCAACATTTTGAGAGGCCAAGAAGACTATGATCATTGAAATTTGACCCTCAGCTATTTTTAAGTGTTTGATTGAGATCATCCAGTTCAGCCCAGATTGGCCAGATAAGATTTCTCCTACTCTGAATATTCTTCATAAGCATGGCAGGGGCCAATATCGGGCAGCACAACTGTGCACTTAGTACGCAAAATGCAGAAGCTATGCATCTAGGTATTGCAAAACAAACAAATAAATACAATTTCGCAATCTAATTTAAAACCTGGAAATAGGTCAAAAGTTTTAGCATTTTGAAAAATGTAAAAGAAAGAAACAATATGCTGTAAAATGAACGAGAAATGTCTAATTTTCGGCACAGTTTCTAGGTCACTAATGAAATAAGCAAATTTGTGACTTTGTAATCTCTTTTTTACAAAAGGTCCTTGATTCCATTGCAGCACACAAGATCATTCTCATATCATGCTGGATAACATGGATCATCAGGTTTCATACAAACTTGTGGAATCCATGCCAGCTCGAGTGCATGCTGTCATTGAAGCAAATGGGAGACATACCAAATACTAAGAAATTCTGAAATGTATGTACGATTTACACTAATTTGTAACGAGAAAAATTATTCTCAGCCTGAAATGTGCACTGTATGTGGTGTACATGTTGAGGCAGTAAAGGCTTTATTTGGACTCTTTCGGTCGGTTCCTGTGCTTCTAGAATGTTCTGTGCTTTTTCAGTGTCTCCAACAAAGATCAGCAATGTACTGTAATTAACATTTCAACAGTGTACTATCACTTTCTCTCTGTTTTGTAATCAGCAAAGGTTTTCTAAGGTGAAAATGCTAACAAATCCCAATAATTAGAGACTGAAGGACACTTTTTATGATGTGCATGTTTCTCAACCAGGAACTAGGCAAAGAGAGAGAGAGAGAGAGAGAGAGAATATAGAGAGAAAACAACTCACATGTTTTGGCAAGTTATTTTCTTCTAAATTTTCTCTCTGTCAGTGTATACAGAGAAAACAGAAGATGCATTAAAAGTACCATAACTTGCATAACCCAGCTGGGCTAAAATCAATTGGAATGGATAGTTAAGCTGGCTCTAAAAATCAATGAGCAATTCATGTCCTTGATCACACTGTGTCATTTCTCTCAGTGTTAGAGCGCAAAGCCTAACAGAGCATAACCACCCCTCCCCCTGTGCATTACATGTATTGTATATACATACAGTACATACAGTTTGGTCCAAAAGTCTGAGGCGAATAGTTATAAATGTTTCGAATGTAATATACAGTGACTGCTTACCAGAAGTGCATCAAGTTTCTACCAGACACAAACTCTCATTGACACGTAAAGAGAAAGTGGCCAAAATTCATATTGTTATATTAACTTTCTACAAATAAAAGTGCCATGAGTCCCATCAGATTTTAAGCCAAATGGATGCTCATTTTTTGATGCATCTGCAAATGATTATTGAAGGTAAAAATGGTTTTCCTCTCACAATCTGACTTTGAATGTGCTAAATTATTTTTGAACCCTAATAAAAATCAATCTATAGTTTTAAAATGCTCAGTCAAAACAATGAAAATAAATCAAACAATGAGGATATTTTTTAATGTCTCTCCTCTCTGTTAGTGGTTTTATAACATTTGCATGAATTATTAATTAACTCCGGGTTTAGTGAAATAAGAGATAATGTGAGACATGTGATCCAATAGATGGGCTAAATGTCATCTGTCACAGAGAAACGCGTTAAAATAGAGGCTCACTTTCCAGCGGCAGGCTCGGCTTTCACCCAGGGGAGGGGAGATTTCTTTTACTTCTGCAAAATATGTCTTTCAAATATCATAAAGTCAATTACTGCACACTCTAAAGGACTGATTTTAGCCCTATTGGTTGGAGTTCAAGTATCTTTTTAGTTTAAGGTAGATTTCAGTTCAGGATACAAGTATTTATTACTTTACATGGCTAGTTTTTATCTGATCTAACCCTTAAAAATAAATTGTTGGTGTAATCAAATCAGTCAGGTTGATTTAATTATATTAAATAATATTTTTCACTTAAATAAAACCAGTTAATTTAGATGTTACCACATGAAGCACATTTTTTAGTTTCACATCTGTTGGTTTCCTCACAAAACATTTGTTTTCCATTGTTCACAATGGTTGAGATTACGTGCCAATCCGAAACCCTACATTTCTTAGCTAACATCCCTCCTTCTCTCCCCCTACCTGAATCCCACCTTGAGACATTTTATCACGAAAGAAGCATTTTCTTTTCCCATTCTAAGTCTACAGCTTCATGAGACAGGTTTAATACAGATTTGAGTGTAAAGGGAGGTGAAGGGTCTCTTTCCAGCACAGTAAATGGAAGCAGCTACCAGCCATCTGTCTATTAGTGTCAGAACCTGTGTAAGAGGTAAAACAGACTCACTATTAAGGGAGCTTTTCTCTGCCTCATTCATACAGTGGCCAGTGAAAATGAGCTGCTCTTTGATTCATTTCACAAGCATGATCGGCTGTGTGTGGGGAAAATGCTTTATGTTTTATATAATGTAAATGGCTAGAGGGGAGGTAAAGAGGTTTGTGTGTGTACTGTACAGACTTAGCTATAATTTGGGGTCAAAACTGTCCTGAAAAGTGAGCTAAATTTGACAAAACCCTAAATTCAGGGACATTCAAGGAGCATTCAAGTAAATACTGTTTTTCAAAATTCTGAAAATGTGAAAAGATTGCTTTTAAGGGCTGGGTTAGGGTGTGGGTTAGTCTGTAGTAATTATACTTAGCTTTATATACAGCCAATAGAAGTCAATGGTATGTCCTCATTATGTCTACACATGTGAGTGTGAGTGTAAATTTATTAAAAAAACTGTGTACAAAGTCAAACTGTAACTAGTGTACAGTATGCCATTTATGTCTTTCTTTCTTTCTTTCTTTCAACCACAAACATCAGGGCAAAACAAGAATGCCAAAGTGAAAACCCTCCAGCATTATTGACGACATAATAATTCTCATTTTAAAAAGCAACTTCACTTGTGTGTGTGTGTGTGTGTGTGTGTGTGTGTGTGTGTTTTGCATGACAGCCTAATTACAATATTTCACTTTTCCTTTTGATTCACTCTATTTGTGCACAGCAATGATAGGACCAGCGTAAACTGACTGCCAGTTAAAACAGCAATGAGACACGTCATGGAAAACTTTATGATCTCATGTTCCTGTTAATCAAGGTTCGAAAAAAGCTTGAAAAAGTTCTTCAATGCGTATTTACCTAAACCAGCTCACTTTATGTAGCATTATTTTATGGGTTTGTTGTTCTGACATCAGGTATTATAACTTTGCATACTTTCCCAAGGTCGGCTGTTGGCGTGACACATATTATTTACTTATGGGGCTTTTCAGGTCAGTTCTATTACATTTACATCAAATAATTTTTGATAAGGGATGTAAAAGATCTATAAAACACAACCATAAATGGGAGAGGTGTAGTTGAGGAAAAAAGTACAAAAGATCAACACTTCTTTTTTATTTTTTATTTTTTTTTATCTTTGACACGTTGATATTTTTTGCGTTGAAACTTGCCGGCAATGTGCTGCTAAACTAGGCCAGCAAAGTGGGCACCAGCTCTTGTTTCTACCCAAAGTACCCGTCTCTTATCTCTACAGCTCTATAATCACTTAACAAAGACTCAGGCATTTGCACAAATTAAAACATCAATAATGCACGAGAGCTTTTCTGTATTTGCCACACATCCCAATGCTGGGGCACCAGACTCTCTCGAAATGTGCCATGCTCTTGCCCCGAGAGACCTCAAATCCAGTACCAAACCCAGTACCAGCCCCTCCACTACCCAAGAAGGGCCAAAACATTTGACATTTGTGAGGGGGGGTTCTTATAGGGGGGTTCTTATTTTTTTAAGAATGAGGGGAAAGTGGCGCCAACACCCTTGAGTGGTGTACTTCCATAAACAACATCACCACGGCATGGCCACCGTTTGTCATTAGTGGTCTTGCTGAAAACACAGACACAGCTTTAATTCAGGCCTGGGATTCTGCCCTATCTTTACAAATCTAAATCTGCACAAGCAAGTCTCTTATTTACAGGGATGAGAGCAACCAAACGATCATATTAAGATGAAATATTGCTTGTTAAATATGCATAAAAGGGGTCAAAATGAGTCCACTATAGGAGAGGAAGGGTGGAGGAGAAAGTATTACAACTTAAAGGGTCTGAGGATGGAGCCAGGCGGTGCAGCATATGAGGATAGATGTGGACGCTCCATTAGGACATGAATTGCATGCCCTCCTTATGCACCACCCACATTCCTCTCAGTATGTATAGTCTATACCTTAAATATGAGATAACCATTCACATACTGCAGGATTTGTAATGTGTGGGCTTGAGCCAAATGTACATGTTTGTGAACATTAAACACATTGGCAAAATTCCTTGTACGGGCACAAAGATGACACATAGAGCTTTAAGACAGACCAACTTATAAAGACTCACACCCACAGGCATTTCAGCTGTGGTATTGAAATTAAGTTGCTTTATTTTCCAACTATTATGTGAATCCTTTTCATCTTTTTTTTCTAAACAGTGATAATTTCATGCTCCAGGCCAGTTTATCATTATTCCTCAGTTTTTCCCATGCAAACAATCCCCTTGTTAGCAAACTGTTAAGACAGGCGCTTGGTACACAAATTGCGCTCGACCAAGCGAATTTGTTTTTCAAGGATGACCTGTTTAATCATCTCATTTTCTTTTGCGGACGTTTATTCATCTGGTTTCCATGGTTACGGAGAACATTAAGGGGTTACAGTAATAAGGCTGGAGAGTCAAACAGGTAATAAAAAAATTAACGCCATTTTCCAGCAGCCAAGGACCGTCTCTGAAATGAATCAGGGGAGAGGGGAGCGCACACACAGGTGAAAAGGGGCCTCCAATATTTCCAAACAATTAAGGGCCTGGTGGGTTATTTCACTCTGTAGAGAAGCTCAGACGGGCGCCCAATGGACACGACACTTTCAGAACAATTAGTGCTTGGCAGGAGAATTGTTTTAAAGTCATAATGTTCCCTTATTTATCGTGATACTCTGATTACTTATCAAGACCATCAAAATTCTTTGAATTACGATTATTAAATCTTTCTAAGATAAGATTACTGTTTAGTTGCAGAAATGCGTAGTTATGGAGACATGTTGTATAACTGTAGATAACTAATGTTTTGTTTTTGTTTTTTTTTGTTTCTTGCGGATTGTTTCATCGCAAAGACTCTAAGTGAAATAACGTTTTGGAAATTACTTTTACCATTTCTAAAGTCATTAAAGTGATATTTCACACAAAAACAATTCTATTATCATTTACTCACCCTCAAGTTGTTCCAAATGTGTATGACTTTCTTTCTCATGTATAACACAAAAGAAGAATGTTCACTTTCATTGTATGAAAAAAAAAAAAAAGCAATTGTTCAAATTTGTGTGTTCCACAGAAGAAAGGCATATGGGTTTGGAACAACATGAGAGTGAGTAAATGATGGCACAAAATTTTCATTTTTGGGTGACCTATCCCTTTAATGTCTCTCTCTCTCCCCCTCGACATTGACAAATGTCGCCCCTTTGTACCCACCAATGAGTTCAACTATAAGCCAAATATAGAAAATTCCGGCACAATAGGGAGGACAGGTGTTAGAACCCCTCTCTAAGTGACTGGGCTCAGTAAGTGAGACTCACAAAAGCCAAATATGGTATTCAAGGATAGCAGAGTACAGGCCAAATAAACAAGCCATTAGCATTCTCTCTATCTCTCCCCTACCTGCCTTATGCTTTCAGACAATTCACACATACCAGGGATCTACACCACAGATTGCATAATATAAGGGATAAAAGCAAAAAAAAGTTGCAAAAAACCTCTGGGCAGATATGAACAGGTATTTTCATTCTATTTCTGCTGGTTGTGCAAGCCACAACATGGCATTTGTCATGGTCTGCGCAATGCTGGAAAATATCTAAATCATGCTGGAACAGTATTTAATGAAGGCTGCCTTCAACAACCCAACATGCCCTTTCATTCATTACTCAGTGTGTATGAATAGATGGACATAAAATTGCACAAATAATAGCACACAAGCCTGGTGTCAGGTGGCTTGTTTGCCACATAGCTTGCACAGACTTATTTCGTAAGTTCAATAAACAAATAAAATAATAAAATAAAATAAATAATAAAATAATACAATAAAATAAAACTGTGCAATTGTCCTAAAGAACAATTTTTAACTGATCTGACATTTCAAAATTACTTTTGTTGGTGTAACCTAATGTAGTCACTAGTCAGGCTAACATTTCTGACTTGTATTAAACCAGTTCATTTAAAATGTTCCATATTAAGCACATTTTTAGGTTACCCAAAAAAACTTGTATTGTGTAAAGAGAGAGCAAACACTTGCCATTTGTGTTTTAGAGCCTTTTTTAGAATTCAAGTTGAAGCAATTTAAGTACATCACAGCCACATCTGTAATCAAGACAATTCCAAAGTGGAGCCTGCAGACAGTCAGTTTTCATACAGACTAAATGTATGGACAATTGGACACCCCAGTCTGTAGAAACACTTTAGACTTCTCCACTTTGGTCTTTACAAAAAAAACTGGGGACGGTGCAGAACAGTCTTAAACCTCAAAACTCCTTTCGTGAGTTCAGAAATCTCCAAAAGAGGACACAGAGAAGAGTTTGGAAAAAAAGCACTAAGCTCTAGCCATGAGACCGCCAACTGCTCTGTTAACAGCCTCTTAACAGGTGTGGGTCTAAGAACCATGTAATCCTATCAAGTTACAGAGTTAAAAAAAAAAAAAATTAAAAAAATCAGTCAAACAGCAAACTCCTGAGCCCGCTTTTGCTCTCTCTTGTTCTCTCTCTCTGCTTGGTTTAGTGTGTTGGCAGTGACAGAACTGAACAGCTGGGCCTTAGATTTATCATGTACAGACTGCAATTATTGCGGCTGCTGCCTGCTACTGACCCAAGTGAATAGAATGTCACAAGCAAAAGCACATACAATGGACTCACGGTAGGGGAGGTTTCAAACGCAAGCACCCCTGTTTGCAGTCAATTACCAGAGAGGACAGGATATCAGCACTGTGGCTCTCTAATGCAAACAATCTCTGAGGGGGAAAAGGCATCAGAGAAGACAGTGCAACACGTTCATTTCTGTGCTTATCATGGGGAAAAAATGTGAGGATTGTCTTAAAGGAAAAGATCCAGCAGGAATATAACTGCATGCTTTTCATGACTGATTAGATGAGGGGGATTCGCTAATTCCACATGATAAACTTCAGGAGATTAATGTTATATGCACACGGAAACTGACTGACAATATCAGGCCTGTTATGTTACAGACCGATAATCAGTTTTACAGATTTTTTTTTTTTTTTATTTGATTTTTTTACCGATATTCACACTTGCCTACATATTCGGGTCCTTAATATCAGGTCTACCGATAAATGGCAAAATCTTGTTCCAGCTTTCCATTTGTAAGCATTAAAATGTTTCATAATTTACTTTGTTCGTCAACAAAAAATACATCTTTATTGTTATAATTATTATTTAAACCTTCATTATACATGATTTTATCATTGTAGTCTAATGATTATTTATTTATCATCGTGTCAAAAATCTGAAATAAAACAGTAATTAAAAATCGGTGCTGCATATTGTTTATTGGACATTTTAACACATGAAAATTATTAGCTTTTCCAAATTTTTATATATATATATATATATATATACACACACCTGTATATTGGTTTATTTCAACTACAGATAATGCATGCAAGACCACCAAAAATGGCTCTAATCTTATCACACCCCACGCGACCTCTGTGTTTGGGTCAAAGATAAAGCGCTAAAGACTTCCAGAAAAGACACAAAGTATCCATCTGCTCAAACAATCAGTTGTTTAGCTATAACCGGCAAACAGCAAGCCACCCGCAAGGACAGATAAGTTCAACGCACTACATTCCCCATTCCTGCCAGACTACAGTAATTCATCAGAGTGAAGTACTCCGAGCTTGAATCCAGTGGTGTGCACTCAGCCGTCAAGAGCGGGTCACGGTGTAGCCCTTCTAACAACCCTGCCTGAAACCTGCCTACAGGGTTGTTCACACCTTAAAGACCCCTGCCACATTTAAAAGGATTAGTCGCCACATTTTGTACCGGCTTAATCTTCCTTTCAGACGGCATAATAAGGGAGCGCCGATAAGCGGAGCATGCAAATTTCATTCTAGGCCATCGAAGCTCCAGCTTTCAGACAAACAGACTTAAGTATTCCACACTGTGCTAATTGCTTCTTCATATTCTTCTTTTGCCCTCTTATTTGCCATATCAGCTGCCACAGATTATTTGTCTCCCCCACTTTGCATGAAATTAGAATTTCATGTGGAAGATCATAAACGTGAATTGGAGTCATTTTGTGCATAGAGGAGCACCATCTTTCGATAACTTTGTAATCATTTGTGCCGAAACATGGAAATCTTACGTTGTGTTTCGGCACTGAGGGGAAGAAATGGATTATTTGTTAATTGTGTGTGTCATATTTGTTGCAAAGGGTGAGGCAGATAGCTAGAGATTGCATGTATGCTTTGCGAGAGGCTTTTTTTGCGAGATGCAAAACTTGAACCACAAGCCCTGCGAGGCACCAATACTTTTTGTTTTACTGAAAATGACACCATCTCCAGAATTGACCTGAACTGTACTTTCATAACTACATTTGCTTACAGCCAGAAAAATTACATTCTGGGAAATTATGCCATTCCTCAAATCATTTGATCATATCAGCTCATTCACAAAGACACAATACTGTGACACATATATTTATATTCATTTTGAAAATGTTCACTTACATTTACCATAAACAAAGTTATATTTATAATAAATTATTTATTAGAAGTCTGCTAAATGAATACATGTAAATTATTATTATTAATGCAATTATAATAACTGCATATTTCAAGCATATAAAACTATGGATGTTTGTGATCAATGCATTATTCCACAGCATTTCCTAGCACAGTATCAATTAGACCATTACTGTGTATTAATGACAGAGACGTTTTGAAGTTTTAATTAGGGTCTGGTGTCTGCATGAATGCGAAGGAGAGAGGAGAGAGGAGAGAGGGGAGTGGAGGAGAAAGGAGAGGAGAGGAGAGAGGGGAAGGGAGGAGAGAGGAGAGGAGAGAAGAGAGGGGAGGGGAGGAGAGAGAGAGGAGAGGAGAGAGGAGAGAAGAGAGGGGAGGAGAGAGGAGAGGAGAGGAGAGGAGAGGAGAGGAGAGAGGAGAGGAGAGGAGATGAGAGAGGAGAGGGGAGGGGAGGAGAGAGGAGAGGAGAGGAGAGAGGAGAGGGAGGGGAGGGGAGAAGAGAGGAGAGGAGAGGAGAGAGGGGAGGGGTGGAGAGAGGAGAGGAGAGGAGAGGAGAGAGGGAGGGGAGGGGTGGAGAGAGGAGAGGAGAGAGGAGAGGGGAGGGGAGGGGAGAAGCGAGGAGAGGAGAGGAGAGAGGAGAGGGGAGGGGAGGGGTGGAGAGAGGAGAGAGGAGAGGAGAGAGGAGAGGGGAGGGGAGGGGTGGAGAGAGGAGAGGAGAGGAGAGGGGAGGGGTGGAGAGAGGAGAGGAGAGGAGAGGAGAGGGGTGGAGAGAGGAGAGGAGAGGAGAGGAGAGGAAAGGAGAAGAGAGGAGAGGAGAGGAGAGGAGAGAGGGGAGGGGAGGGGTGGAGAGAGGAGAGGAGAGGAGAGGGGAGGGGTGGAGAGAGGAGAGGAGAGGAGGAGAGAGGAGGAGAGGAGAGAGAAGAGGAGCCTGGAGTTTGATCCATTCCTCTATAAGCTTGTGTTCATTTGTGTGTGTGTGTGTGTGTGTGTGTGTGTGCGCGTGTTGGCTGAGAGCTCGGGGAGTATCGGGGTATTAGGATGACAAAGTTCATTTAGATGGTGGGGAGCCAGTGCAACTAATTCAATCTTTCTCTGTATGTGATAGACATGTCAATATAAAAATATAAAAAAATAGTTTTTGTCAAGTAAGCTAAAAAAATCTGTTTGGTGTGGTAACATTGAAACTAACTGGTTTTAATCAACCTGACTGCATTAGGTTATGCCAAAAAGTGTCCTTTTTGAAGGTTTAGATCGGGTAGAACTAAATCCATAAGGAAATAATTGCACGTTACCACTTTTTCAGTGTACTATTCTCACATATATCAGTATGCCATATTTTAATAAAAAATAATTATTACATTAAAACCAATAAAAATAAATAAATAAATAAATAAACCTTGTCTTAAATTACATATTCTGTTCAAAATGCACTTCAGATGTCCTGCTAAAAGGAGAGCTCTTGCCTCTCTCAGCGATCAGATGTACCGGGGGTCCCTCAGAAAAAATAAGCATAAAAGAGGTTAAATGTGATGCCTAGCATCCTTTCCCCCTGTAATGTCCCCCCATCCAAACGTTCTTCAAAACTCTGTTAATCTGCGACACACAACACTCCCATTAGCATAGCCCGGCCCCCTCATAAAAATTCCAGCTAGTTTAATTAAAAAATGTAAATTTACTGTCATCCGAAGAGCTGCAGAATTAGGACAGCAACAGCATTTTTTATTGCTTAAGACATCAAATTGATTCGGTTGTTGCTAAATTGTGATAAAGGTTATTGAGGGCTGCAGACCTTCGCTTTTTTGTTCCTCCTCATTTGATCCTATTTTTGCAGATGAGTGGTAAAGGTGCTGAGAGTGGACAGAGGTTAAAAACTGCTCTCACTTCCACCAGAGAAAAGCTACTGGAGTAATAAAATAACTCCAGTCATCTGAACAGAGGGCACACAGCAAAGTGGCACATTTTAAAATCTTGGGTGTGTTTTTGCATAATTAGAATTAAAACAAAGTATTTGAGACTTTTGCATCAAAATCTTTCTGATAAAAATGACAGAATTAATCTGAGCCCACTTTTTTAAGTTCATCATTTTAAAGAGCTAAAATTACATGTATTCTCACTTAATTTCATTTAATATTTCGCCGTTTGTCTTTTAGCAAAAACTGATCACTGATTACATGTAATGAAGCAGACTAACAATGGTGAAAAAAAGTTCTTGACTGAGGACAATGCATGAAGACATCACCTCAAAAACTTTGCCAAAAAACAGTGGTTGAATTATTGCTTAATATTAAAACTACTGAAAATCCTACTTTTGACACTTGATGAATTCAACGACATACAGTATGTGTGTGTTTATTTTCCAAACTAAAAAAACTAATAGATCATGGATATTAGCTATTCAGACCTAAAAAAAAAAAAAAAAAAGAAAAAAGGGACATTTTAAAAACGTAATAACTTGGATAAAATGTCAGTTTTTAAATGAATCTTGCAGTAAATATACAGTATGTCACACTTCATACAGTAATCAAATAAGCAGCAAAGTGACGTTTGAAATTTTACATAAACAGCATCAAGTAAAAACCACCGAAACCAACACAAACCAATAACTGTGTGAATAAACACTACAATTCTGGTGTAAACTAAAACCACTGATAAATTAAAATTTATAGGAACTTTTCAGAACAAACTGAGACAGAAACCCCAAATCACACAATAAAAACTGGCGATACTTGAACAATAGATCTGTGATGATAATGTTATGTTTATGGAACATATTTTAATAGTTCTAATTTTACACAGGACAGGACAGAGTGACTGATATCAATTGCATGTGCTTCAAAATATCCGTTAACGGAGGAATGGCGGATAGGGAGATAGGGATGTAATTTGTTCTGTGCCCTTACATGTGTCAAAACAATGTTACTACAGCATTTTGTTTACTCAGTCCCCTTGGCAACAAACCCCTAGGCCACACCAGTCACTTGACTGATATTTTTACATGCTTATGTACATTTGCCACTATAAAGATATATCAATATGGGGAAAAAAAATCCCCAGCCCTTTCTCTTTTTCTCTCAGACAAACACGACTACTTCAATAAAAGAAGATACAGTATAGGTGCTTCAAACATTGCTGGATGCCTGTAGGTAAGAGTGATATCCCAAGGCTAAATAATAGAGCAAATAAACTTAGGTACTTCTAGGTATAAAATGAAAGTAGTCTACTTAAATGGTTCCTCTCCTGAGAGGCATGAGTACAGTGAGAAAAGAAAACAGGACTCAAGGAGCGAGTGATCGTATTAAATGCTGCCATCTTCACAGGGCATGTCACTCAGCTATAAATAAAGGTACAGTAAACTCAAAACAACGACACACAACTGTTAACACAGGACCAACTTCCCTATACAACCACTTACACATTGATAAACAAACACACATATATTTTATATTAATACACTCACTTATGGGCACGCACACACATACTGCTTTAGAGAGGAGGGTCACTTACCATATTCAGGGTAGTCAGAGTTAAATCCTCTCAAGCATGTAACTTTCATAATATTACTCAACTCTGTTTGAAAATCATCAGAAGTATGCTGGTCTACGAGAAAGGAGAACTAAAAGAACTTAACAATAAAAATTGCTTTTTTTTTTCTCTCAATCGTACTAAACACCTTGACATGTAATCTGTCAATAGTTTGTAACAGAGATAACGCCGGCTGCCACGAGTGAGCTTGATTGGCAGCTTGGATTGGCCCCTCCCTCCTGTGGTTTGACGGGGTAGGTGAAAGAATACAGAGCCGGCCCCTTCCTTGCCCGCTCCTCCTGACTCTCTCTCTCTCTCTCTAGTTCTGCTCTTGTACACACGCACACACCAAGCAGTTGGCAATGGCTGAATAGGCAATAGGATATTACAGCAGAACTGGAACCTGAGCACACTTTTTTCCTCCCCTTAGTGGGCCGGCCTTCCCATGTCTGGGTTCTTCTAGCTTTTCAACTCTCTAGGGGAGGAGCCTTCCATGATTCCATGAAAATGATGAGGGAGGGAGGACCAAAGGCACAGAAAATGCATCAAGCTCACTAGATTTATCAGTCTTACATAAAAGAAAAAAAAAAAAAAAAAATATATATATATATATATATATATATATATATATATATATATATATATATATATATTTTTTTTTTTTTTTTTTTGCATGTGATTTTTAGATAACAGCACAGCTGTTTTAAACTGAACAAAGTGTCCTGTTTTTGTTTATTGCAGGGAATCTGATGCCGTGGGAAAGACCCTTGCTGCCTTACTGTATATTTGACTAACGCAGGTAATTTTATGAGTGTTATTTAGCGAAAACAGGAAGTTGTGGGATATTGTAAAAATGAATACCAGTGACTTCACGTGTAAAATGGGAGTGGTCATATAAAAGAAAGAGGACAAAATTGTAGTTATATATATATATATATATATATATATATATATATATATATATATATATATATATATATATATATATATTACATATTTTGACATGCATACACAACACGCAACATGTCTATGTGTGCATATTGTGTAAAAACTGTAGAATTTGTAAAGTATACTCTTAATTTTTTTACATTTTGTATAATTATTTTAATGTCTAAGGTGTATATTGTATCAAATTTCATTTTCAAATACCTAAAAATCCCCTTATTTCCTCATTAAAGTTTCCTAATTTGAAGAGTCATATTTATGCAAAGAGACAGACAGAGAGAGACATCAATATTGAAGAGCTCACATGGTGAAGAAACCTTATCCTCAGAACAGTTGGTTGTATATTACAAGGAAGGGGAAAAAACCTTATGTGTCCCCATCCCCCGATCCCTTTCTCCCTCCCTTTTCCCCTCCTTCTCTTCGTCATTCATCTTTTGCCTGCTCACTATGTGCTCGTCCTTCTGATAAGGTATCAGTTTTCATTATAATTTCAGGTAAAAAGATAAACAGCAGCCGTTACCAGGTGACAATGAATACTTTATTAGACAAAGCCCTTATTTGCCTGGCAGTTTCCTCCACTGCGGCATGCAAAAAGTGCAGCCAGACATTTTCAGCATATTTCCAAAATAAACAAGGTCAACTTTTTCAGAAATATTGCCATTTTCAACTCGAGCTGCAAATGACATTAAAGTCAACACTGCACAGGAAGTGCTACGTTTTGGCCAAAACAAAACTAGCTAAATTTCTAAAAAGCTGAGAAATAAGGCCAGTAAAAAAAGGGAAATGCATATTCTGGGTAATGTCTCATAACGCTGAGAAATGAGTCAATCCAAAGTTCCTGTTTGCTAACTGCTGCATCTCATTTATGAGTAAAAAACAGGTTTTTTTGTTGATTTAGTGATTATGCGGATGAGTCATTATGCAACAATGGCAAAATGTTCCCTCCTTAAACTCAATAATCCAGATGGGACAAGCCGGTTGAACTCAGTCATCAAATATCTTTATGACATTCCAGAGAAAAACCTTAACATGCAAAATATTAGCAAACATGCCACACCTATCATCCTTTGCCAACTTTACAAAAGTTTGGCAACAAAACAAGATAACGCCACCTTTATGTTAGAACATTTGTAAATAGTTAAAGCAACATTAAAATACCACACAACTCCTGTTCAAGTCTGACAAAGGGCTTCTCAAACTCGCTCTTGCGCTAAAAAGGCTAGATAAGCGCAATGAATATAACAATGCGTAAAGTCTTGTAACTCGACAAGGCTTCTGCGCAAGATTCGGCGCAACGATCAAAAGCATCAGTCTAGCGAATGTATCCACAGGGCAGTGCCAGGATCATTCTGATTGCCACTGGACTGTTTTCTGGTTGTGAACTCCATAAAAGCAATGTAAAAACTACCAAAATGAGCAATTTACATTTTAAATGTAAGGTGGAGTAAAGATAAGTTCATGCTCAACTTGCAGTTATTGGCTGTCATTACAACTTGAAGTTCGACGTAAATCAACGTAAAGGGGGCCTGGGTAGCTCAATGGTAAAGATGATGGTTACCACCCCTGGAGTTCGCTAGTTCGCTAGTTCGAATCCCAGGGCATGCTGAGTGACTCCAGCCAGGTCTCCTAAGCAACCAAATTGGCCCGGTTGCTAGGGAGGGTAGTCATATAGGGTAACCTCCTCGTGATCGCTATAATGTGGTTAGTTTTCGGTCGGGCGCTATGTCTCCGTGGCACACGCCGTGGCACATGCGCTATGTCTCTGTGGCAACGCGTTCAACAAGATGAGATGCGGGTTGACAATTTCAGACGCGGAGACAACTGGGATTCATCCTCCGCTACCCGGAATTGAGGCGAATCACTACGCAACCACAAGGACTTAAAAGCACATTGGGAATTGGGCATTCCAAATTGGGAGAAAAAGGGGAAAAAGCCAAAAAAAAATTATATCAACGTAACTAACCTCAAGCCACAGCTTCTACCCTCTCAGGCACGGCACTGTCAAAAGATGGTCATCGTAAAGTATTGGCATTATGGAGCCACGTGTTCCTGTTTTTTTTATTTGTCAATTTTTGCGAATTTAATATGCTAACATTTTCGTTATCCGATAAAAACAAGGCGATGCGAGTGAAAACACTGGAGACCAGAAAATGAAATCTGTTATGTATTGTGGAACACTTCCGTGTTTTTAAAAAAAGTTGGATACACAGAAAAGCAGCGCAGACAGATGGAAAAATGTGTTCGGTGTGAACATCCACTAACGCCCTAACGAGATGTACAGTCAAGCCAATAAGTGAGTTTTGATAAAGCTAAACAAGTGCAACGTATTGTACGGTAGGGTACGGTGTGCTGCTGCAGATCATTTTTCTTTTCGCTGCCATTTCTGTTTCTCGGAGAGGAGCTGAATGGCGTTTGATGTGGCCCATTATGACGGTATGCTCAGGGCATGGGGGCGGGCAGGGAGGGGGGGCTGTGACATGGCAGGGCTGCATCCGTCATAGAGATGCAGGGGCCAGACGTTTAGCGCCCCCTGACCGCGCACTCCAGGAGGGGCTGGTCTGATGGCTGCCCGCTCCAAGCGCCTCGATCTGCCGGGACAAAAGCCAGCGCCCAGTTGAAAGATGTGAATTGAGGGGCTTTTGTGCCGAGGGCCCGGGGCCATGTGGAGTGAGAAAACTGACCTTTGCCGGGAGTTAGATTGTGTTTGAACCCTCTCGCTGTCTCAGTCAGTGGGACAGTGCAGACTGAGTGGACAACTGTGAGGTATCGCTGAAAAGCAGAGAGAGGAGGAGGGCATGAAAAAGAAAATCAAATAAAAAAGACAGAAGAGGGAGCATCATCAACTCTCCGGACTGAAAAATAAGCTTTCCCACAGAGATTGTTTCACCATTTAAAATGGTGCTGAGCAGCTTTTTTTTCCTCAAATCTCAATTGTGAAACTGACAAGAAATTGAATATGACAAACTGGAGTGTGGTGCGGCGCCTTGAAAAGAAGGCCTGAGAAAGCATTTGCCCTTGTATTGTTCTAGTGAGTCTGTGATGTTGGATATTATTCCCCCTCATGTCTATTTGGATAGCATTATATATTTATTTTTTTGCAGGGGTGAACGGACTGCATACAAAATGTAAGTGTATCTCCAAAAGGAGCGGTCATAAGTTACTTATCATAAACTAATTGGCCCATGCTACAGTGACTGGTGGCAGTGATCTTCATAATGAACATATCTTTATTAAATTAGGCTATCATCGTTTTGCACACAAATGACACAGTGTGTGTACATATTCATGAAAATTCATGTTCCTATAATCACATTGCAAAACAGGTGCTCATTTCACTTCACTTAACATTACTTAAAAGTAAAAAAAAAAAATTCTTAACACTGCTTTCATCCCCTGCGTCGCGTCATTATATTTTAGTATCTCTCCCGGATGCAGACAGTCATAATGTAATCTTCCTAATTTTGGTCTCTTGCAATCTGGTTTTAAAAGGGAACGGGAGAGAAAGGGGCACATTTCTGAAGGCCCTGGCCATAATCATTTTAGACAGATAGCTTCTCCCATCGCAGATGAGCAAATATTTGTAAACCAGCTATCTAATGGAAAATTATAGTGAAATTAGAGCGAAATTCACGACAGAGAAATCTGATTACCTCTAATTTTATTATGCCATCTTAGCCCACACAGCATATTTTTGTAGCGTTTTTTCCATAAATACCTATGCCAGGGGTCACGGTAATCAAATAAAATTGAAATTCATCTCCCCATTAAATTCAATTAGATGCAATTTCAAAAGCCTATCAAAGATTTTAATTACTAAATTATAAAAGTCTCTAATGCCAAATTGGGGAAGAAAAACATACATCCCTGCATTGGGGAGTGAAATGTAAATAAATAAATAATGTGAACTTGAAATAAAACCAGGAGAGGAAATTGTTGATCCACAAAGATACGCAACAGAAAATAAAATTAACCAAGCGGAGGCCTTATTCAATGGCTCTGGGTTGGGGAGTGACGTGTAGCAAACGATGGGCTCCTGGACCAGAGGAAATGAACTTAGCTGAGGTACGCTCTGCTTCTAAACGTCTGCCCTCCAAGTTATTACGCCATAATTGACTAATTGACACCTTAATTTCATTTATGGGCTCCTGCACTGAAAAGTCAACCTCTGGGTATGGAGGTGGTCCAGGAAGAGAGTACAGAGCCAGCATCCTGTGTGCAGGTGGATACCAGCCCTACCAGCCCTATCCTACACGCCATGATCACAGATATGATAATTAAATGGTAAAGGGAAACATAAGTTACGTTCCGATTCAAAGGGTCCCTATGGAGTGTTCACTGCTCCCTACACAGTAAACAGGGGATAACTGTTAAAGTTTACTTAACTTGACAAAATGTGTTCATTTGAATGTCCTGCAATGTCATCAAACACAAACAACACTTGAGACAGGCAGATTAGGGGTTTCTGGTATCATATACATGTGTAAACAAATATAGGCCTAAATATAATAAAAGAAATATCATATTTTCATATATAAAAATGTATATAATACATTCATGTGACATGACAAAAATATAGATATATTAAAAATATATAAAATATTTCAATAAATATAATTTGTCATACTCGAAACCCCTATATTTAGTGATAAATTGATGTTAAATATGAATAAGTGAAATTATTTATTCACCCTCATGTTGTTCCAAACCTGTATGACATTCTTCCTTCCGTGGAACACAAAAGGAGATGTTAGGCAGAATGACAGCCTCAGTCACCATTCACTTTCATTGTATGGGAAAAAAAATGCAATAAAAGTGAAGACTAACTGAGACTAACAGGCTGCCGCTTCATGTCTCCTTTTACAATCATTTTAACTTTTTAAATTTAAGTCCTTTTAACTTACACGGAAGTAAGATAGTCATACAGGTTTGGAACAACATGAGAATGAATAAATGATAGCATAATTTCCATTTTTAGGTACGTTTTAGGATAAATACCCTATGAAGGCAACTTCTCAGACACTATCAGAAATTTGGAACACACTTTTATTGACTGAGTAAATGCTTAAAAAAACAATTTTCTCATACTCTGAAAATCTCAATACCTACTAACGATGACAGCTGTGGGGGTTCAATCAAGCATGCACAACCAATATCCTTGTAACTTGCCTCATTGGGCATCAATTTGTTTCCCTGCGGTAATTCTTTTTGCGAGAATGTGATAAAGACTGTTTTTCTAGGTGATGTGAAATGCAGCGTTTAAATGATGTTTACCCAATGAAAACTCTGTATATCGTAACACATATTTATAAACAATGAATCTGAGTTGATTGTTGGCTGAATGGGTTTTCCGTCATAGCATATTAAACCATAGCGTAAGACTCCAACCAGACTGCAAAGGGCTAACTCTTTTAAAGTGACATCAAATGCTGCTGGTACCTTTCTACAAAAGTGCTCACAATGGGACAGTAGAGGGGTCTCAGGTCACCTACTAGGCCCGTTTCCCAGCCACCCCCTACTCCACACCAATGGGCGGCTAAAACAACAGCACAGCAGCCTGGGAGGACTACAAAGCTGAGTTTGAAAGGACACCTGCTGCCTTTATTCACTTAATGCTCTTTAACTGCTCCCTGTGTTTGTTTAAAAGCCATATCCTAAAAAGACAACCTTCAGGCACTGGATTGGGCGATGATGAATTAGATAAATATTGGCATTAATTGTTGCTAGACAAACATTGCTGTCTGAAGAGAGTGGGTGTGGGGGAGCGCGGCTTCTGGAAGAATCTGCCTTGATGCAGAGCTGGGATCCAATAGAAGAGGCTCGGTAAATATTACTAAACTGAAACTTTAATCTGCTTTTTTCCACACTCAAGCTGCCTGGGTATTACACATAATCTTTTTTGTGTGTCATATGGTGTGAGATATGGATGGAGCTAATTTTTAGAGACAAATCTGATATTTGTCAACTGGTTGAAAAAAAACTGGGGATTTTCCGCTAATCCGCCCACGGATGTGAAGGCGCGTTAACAGCAAAATGCAGATGGTGTGGAACTCGCTCAGTACCCAGTCCAGACCTCAGCGAGTGTGTACAGAGCAACCTGAGATAGCCCGGGCGCAACTAACCGCAACCTGTAAAGGTTGGTGCCCAGAGAGTAGTCCAAAGTTAGCAAGCTATCAAAGCATTCTGCGCCATACTTTTCACTCTTTTTATGCCCTGTTCTTCCCCTTTGTTTGCCTGGCTACATCCTCTGCACTGATTAAAAATTCAACACTAACCTAACTTTTTTCTTTTTCTAATATGGAGACAAATAAAAAATTATCATTTAAAATGTAGCATAAATCTTTAAGGATGCCACTGGTTAATTTTCTTGCTTACTTTTCCAAATCAGGCTCTTTCCTTTCCTCCCCGAACTTCAGAGAACTTTAGAGAACTCCCCTTTCATTTGAATAATGTAGCCCACTACCATTTTCAGATTTCATAATCAGAGGTATCAGTTTATTTTCTTTAAAAGAAAGCCTCTCATGGCAGTTTTAATGCATGTTATCTATCCTACTATTCCCAAAGGCACTGAGCAACTTCTCTGTCAGGTCATCTCTCAATGTTTAAGTGGTAAATAGTACAACGCTATCTCTAATAAACTCTCAGAACGTATCTGTCGTTACTGACTCCTTAGAAAGTTATTTTAGGGAATACAATGATTACAAACTGATTTGTACTTTCCAGTTTCATTCTACTCATAATCTATTTTATCTCTATAATGTGACATACATCCTGGTGACGTCAGCAGAAGAGGAAAGTTGTATCAGACGCAGAGCAAGTTGTTATAATTAAAAGAAAGATTGAAGACATTTTTCTCATCTGTTCGGAACAACATGCACCGATGAATCAATAATAATGCATAACAAGTTTAGAATGAGACCAGGAACATGTATTAGCTAGTAAATAGGGTCAATTTTGATATCATGTTGACTTTATCAAAACTGAAGAGCTAACAACATAATTTTTAACAGTGGCTATATATTTAGACCAGCGCTACTCTCTACCTCCCCCATGTAAATATTTTTATGTCGACCAACAACAAGCAATCCAAGCCTTTCACTCTGACCTCAAACATGAATCTATAACCAGACTCCAACAAGGGGTCATGTTAAAGCTTAAGTGCATCATTTATCGATGTTACAATACTTCCTCCTATACCAGCATAATATATAGAGACAACTAAAAGTATGCAATTTGTAGGTTGACGGTAGCGCAATTACACTGTTGTTCATTTTTCTTTGAGCATTCCAATATCACCAAATTGGTTAAACAATGGCGTGTGTTTGGGGCGGGAATATATGTTTGTCCAACCAGTGTCAGACAGGGGAGGTATTTGGCAAAACTTTTTGAACCTCTCCGAATCTTTTATATTATTTAGTAAAATATTTTATTTTATTTAGCCAATTTAATTTGGTGAGTTTAGAAATTACAGACTTCAGTTTTAACAATTTCTAACAAGTCTCAGAAAGCATTTGGAGTTCTAAAGAACATTCTAAAGTGGACAGACACAAATGTTATCCTAAACTTATTCACCTTCTTCTGCAAACTCTGTCAGCATGTTAGTGGTTTTCAGATTTATTTCATTTTCTGGCATAGGCAAGCTAATAGAATTACTTATTTTCTTCTTTAAAGAGACAAGATTAATCTAAATGTGTCACACACAAAAATGAAAGAGTGATAGAGTTGATTTATGTTACACAAATGCTTGTTGAAACTAGCAGGCACAGCTGACATCTATTGATCAGCCCTACTGTGAGCTAAAGAGCAGAATAAAAGTTGAAATTATTGGCATAGTGAAATTCAGCATTTTTTTAACCTTCAGAGATGCTTTGCATTCATCTGTAAAATAAATAAATATATAAATGCCGTCAAGAGAGAGGGAGAGAAAAAAAAATCACTAAAGCTCTTGTGGTGTAATTTGCTGAACAGCAAGGGCAGCAGAAAATTTACAGGAAGACGACAGTGTGAAGGGGACTCGGTCATGAAAACCAAGTCTTCAGTGCTGGCAGCTCCACTCTGGACTTTAGCCACTGGCTTGGTGCTGATAGACCAGGCTGAAAGAACTACACACAACCAACATGCAGAACTAGATGCCTAAACCCCCCATGAAATCAAAATTTTTGTTTCATGGATTTTAGTCCACATCTGATAGCTTTGAAGCCAGCTATATTTTAGTGCAATGGTTTGCAAGAGAGTTTGCTTCAGGACCCAGATTTTACATTGGACATCACGACAAAAATACCAAACCTGTAACCTGCATTGAACGCAGTCTAGGTTGTATTTTCTTTTACATTGTTTAGTTTTGCTCATGTTCTTTTAGGATGAGGGCATTCCACGCAATCTGTCCATGTTATCATCTGCTTAATTTGCCTAGCTTCTACCAAGTAATATAATTTGCGCTAAAATACTGTAGAGCAGTGGTTTCCAACCCTGTTCCTGGAGGCCCAACAACACGGCACATTTTGTATATCTCTCTTATCTGACACACCTAATTCAGGCCGTGGAGTCTCTGCTAACGAGCTAATGAGTTGAATCAGGTGTATTTGATTAGGGAGATATGTAGTGTTGGGGCCCTCCAAAATGTATGGGAAGTGTTTTCTCCTCCCTTTTAAAAGTTGATAAGCTGATTTATTGTTCTTTATATGCATATTATATAGTTAGTATCCTTGTATCATTTGCACTCAGCATTACAACAGTCCTGCGACCCATTTTTCGGAACTGAACCACCAGTTAAAAACCACTGTACTTATGTACTCCTAAAAGTTGACAAAATTATCTTTTTCAGATATATGCATCTAAAATTTACAGTCTTTCTCTTTAGGGAATACAGACCAAAAATACTGATGATTCATCATGCACTACACAGATTTTTTTGTCCAATCAAAAGCTCTATAAATGAGAATGTCCCTTCTCCAATTCCAGCTGCAACCGGATTGCAAGTAGCAAATCATGATTCATGGCCATGACGTAACTGAAGTCTATTGGCTATTTTTTAAAATAGGGATGAGCCCTTAGATCTGTCCCGCTAAAACTTAAAATATTTCAACACAGGACAGAAAAATAAGCTCATTAAACCATTGTATGGGGGTTTTATCATGACAAACAGTGATGGCAGCACCGAGCAAATCCAATCAAATTGTGATGGAGGTCAAGGGTGGAACTAAAGCTGTCATGGATGGTCCAAAATTGGCCTGACTTGTGACAGTGGTGCCTCTTTCAACACCAGACTTCTCAGGAGGATAGACAAGGATAACACTTAAAACCCTGTGGCTTTATTTCACCCACAGATTTTCCATAAAATGCCAGGCTAGGCAATCAGGCCATGTGACCGCCATGTAGGTCAGTCAAACAGGGGTAGAACGGTGGGGGGTAGGAGGGGAATTTTCGATGGAACTGTCGAAAATAGCATGCGGTAACCAGATTAGATCAATAAGGATTGTTTCTATATCAGTCTCTGAATATGGCCCAGAGAGAGGATGATAGAGAAAAAGAGAGTGAGGGGGAGTAGGAAAAAAAAAGACAGGAAGATAGATGAAGAGACCGTTTTGTTTAAACAAAGTTATAAGGTCATAAAATGTTTGGGTGGAGCTAATCAAACAACTGCCTGCAAGTGTAATATGCCTGAATTTACAAAGTGTGAGAAATGTGTGAATAGGTTTATTCGCCTGCTGCTGTCTCAAAAATAACCCAAGAGAGTTTGAGAGACAATTTAAGATTTTAAGACTGAAATAGCTGACAGCTGATTTGGGCAAAGGCAGGGAATATGACACTCTTTGTAAGTTGTTCAAATAAATGTTGAAAATGCCAGCTCTGACCTCAAACACCTAATCTGAAGATGATCCCAGCTGACAAATTTCCTTGCCAGTCTTTGCTTGATTACACTGGTTAGTGCTGGTTTGGTGCTGGTCTAGCTGGCATGCCAGAATAGTCATGCTTCTCACAGAAAATAAAAACGTAACATCTTTACTGCAAAAAAAAAAAAAAAAAACAAATTCTTAATCTGTATTTTTTTGTTTTGTTTTCCAATAAAAATATCAAAACATCCTTAATACACAATAAACTTGATAATAAGTCCTCTTTTCAGAGAATATTACTAAAAGGAATATTCCGGGTTCAGTACAAGTTAAGCCAAACCGACAGCATTTGTGACATCATATTGATTACCAAAAAAATTTATTTTGACCTGTCCCTACTTTTCTCAAAAAATTATTATTTATTAAATAAAGAAAAAGGCAAAAATGTGGGTTACAGTTAGGCACTTAGGAAGTGAATGGGGGGATTCTGTGTAAAGTTATATCCAATTTTACAACTTTGTTGCCATGACTATGTAATGTCAACAAACCCTAAAACGACTGTAAAAATTACAATTTAAACAACTTTACAGCTCAAATAATACATGAGTTTTAACAGAAGAATTAATATAAGTGCTTTTATAAAATTATAAGCTTCATATTTCTGCCTTTAAACCTTCATATTTCTTGCCTAAAAATGGTCCCCATTCACTTCCAATGTAAGTGCCTCACTGTAACACAGAGTTTTTCTTTTTGTTTTCCAGAGAAAAGGAGGGATGAGTCAAAATTAGTTTTTCAACATTATGCCACAAATTCTGTCCATTGAGCTAAACTTATATTGAGCCTGGAATACTCCTTTAAGTTTATCTTTCTTCTCCCATTGGCAGATGTTTTTTCTTGTTTTAAGCGAAAGGCCAGAAATATATTTTTACGTAAGTATGCAAACGCAGATGTGAGTGCTTGGCCACCGCATTGCCAACGTGCTGTCCGTGCTTAACATGTGTTCTCGCATTACCGTGGCAGTAAGAAACCTCAGTATTCAAGTGGGCGACAGGGTCACTGTCAAAAGTCTGTGCCATTAAACTTGATTTGTTATTATTCGCTATAAATATATTGCTTCGCCAATACAGTTGTTCACTTGAAAAAGAAAACTTACTGTGAAAGTGAACAGTTCACACTAATGTCCACTATAGTGCCCACTTGAGAATGCAACATGTACTTGCATTGTGTGATGAACTGCGGTCTGGCACATTTTGCAACACTGCAACACAAGACATCAAGCTTACGTAGTTAGAAGTGTCTATATCATGTACTTGCGAAGAGAATGTTTCAGCCTTAACCCTATCAAGTACATTTATCTTTAACATTTTGGGGTTAAGAAAAATAAACTTGTTTTCCCTTTGAATATAATTTTTTTTTCCTATCCCATCGACAAATCGTATTTTTTTATTTTTTTTTAACCATAAACCTCTCTAATTTGGCTAGATTTTTCTGAAAACAAGACTTTATATCTTATGTCATTTTGCTTGTCAAGCAAATGCATCTTGTTTTAAGGGTATTAAGATACTTTTTACTGGAAAACAAGACAAAAATACTGAGAAAGAAAATTATTTTTTGCAATGTTGGGACCAGCATCCAAAACACAACTTAAACTAGCTTTTAGTCAGGGATTGAGATGGTTTAGGATCATAAAACACCAGAACCTCCCTGCTGCTAGAGTAGTTTTGACAGTGTAGTTAAAATATATGAAAACCGATGCAGTGCAGACCGTTTTGTGCAATTTATCAAAAGATAATTGATATTAATGTAGAAGGAGCCTGTCAGCCAGAAAAGACTGGAATAATGAATAGGTTCCTCTAATGTACTTACTCCCAGACCTCCAAAACTTTTCAATGTTTCATTTTTCCCTGGCTTGTTCCCCTTTATAAAACCACCACAATTGTGAGAGTTTGTGTGTGCTCTGACGGACCAACCCACAGAGAACACAATGAATAGTATGAGCAGCATGCTTCGCTATGATTACAAAAAAAGGAAACAAATCTACTGAATGAAGGATTGACACCCAGACTGGATTTTCACTGTCAGAGCATAAAAATAACTCTTGATCGGCTGGGTGACCTTGATATATGGAACTGCAATATATTCTGAATCAGAATTAGCTTTATTGCAAAGTATGCTTACACATACATGGAATTTGTCTTGCTGACAGAAGCTTCCAGTGCACAAACAATACAGCAACAAGAAAAAAAAATAAAAATAGAATACAAATAAAAAGTGAATAGAAAATATATATAGTATATATAGAAATAAGACAATATATTTACACTGGCAGACAAAAGTTTGGAATAATGTACAAATGTTGCTGTTTCGGAAGGAAATTGGTACTTTAATTCACCAAAGTGGCATTCAACTGATCACAAAGTATAGTCAGGACATTACTGATGTAAAAAACAGCAACATCAATATTTGAAAAAAGTCATTTTTGATCAAATCTAGACAGACCCCATTTCCAGCAGCCATCACTCCAACACCTTATCCTTGAGTAATCATGCTAAATTGCTAATTTGGTACTAGAAAATCACTTGCCATTATATCAAACACTGCTGAAAGCTATTTGGTTCATTAAATGAAGCTTAACATTGTCTTTGTGTTTGTTTTTGAGTTTCCACAGTATGCAATAGACTGGCATGTCTTAAAGTCAATATCAGGTCAAAAATGGCAAAAAAGAAACGGCTTTCTCAAGAAACTCATCAGTCAATCATTGTTTTGAGGAATGAAGGCTATACAATGCTTGAAACTGCCAAAAAACTGAAGATTTCATACAAAGGTGTACATTACAGTCTTCAAAGACAAAGGACAACTGGCTCTAACAAGGACAGAAAGAGATGTGGAAGGCCAGATATACAACTAAACAAGAGGATAAGTACATCAGAGTCTCAAGTTTGAGAAATAGACGCCTCACATGTCCTCAGCTGACAGCTTCATTGAATTCTACCCGCTCAACACCAGTTTCATGTACAACAGTAAAGAGAAGACTCAGGGGTGCAGGCCTTATGGGAAGAATTGCAAAGAAAAAGCCACTTTTGAAACAGAAAAACAAAAAGAAATGGTTAGAGTGGGCAAAGAAACACAGACATTGGACAACAGATAATTGGAAAAGAGTGTTATGGATCTTAACCCCATTGAGCTTTTGTGGGATCAGCTAGACTGTAAGGTGCGTGAGAAGTGCCCAACAAGACAGCCACATCTATGGCAAGTGCTACAGGAAGCGTGGGGTGAAATGTCACCTGAATATCTGGACAAACTAGAATGCCAATGATCTGCAAAGCTGTCATTGCTGTAAGTGGAGGATTTTTTGATGAGAACTCTTTGAAGTAGTTTAAGCAGTCTGAATTTTTTTTTCAAATTGTAATAGTAATTTTTCACATTATTTTATTATTATTATTTTTTATTTTCTCCACTTTTCTCCCCAATTTGGAATGCCCAATTCCCAATGCGCTCTAAATCCTCGTGGTGGCGTAGTGACTCGCCTCAATCCGGGTGGAGGAGGACGAATCTCAGTTACCTCCGCATCTGAGACCGGCAATCCGTGCATTTTATCACGTGGCTTGTTGAGCACATTACCGCAGAGACGTAGCATGTGTATAGGCTTCATGCTGTTCTCCACGGCATCCACGCACAACTCACCACACGCCCCACCGAGAGCGAACCACATTATAGCAACCACAAGGAGGTTAATCCATGTGACTCTACCCTCCCAAGCAACCGGGCCAATTTGGTTGCTTAGGAGACCTGGCTGGAGTCACTCAGCACGCCCTGGATTCAAACTCGTGACTCCAGGGGTGGTAGTCAGCATCTTTACTCGCTGAGCTACCCAGGCCCCCCAATTTTTAATTGTTAATGTCCTGACTATACATTGTGATCAGTTGAATGCCACTTTGGTGAATAAAAGTACCAATTTCTTTGCATAAGAGCAAAATCTGTACATTATTCCAAACTTTTGGCCACCTGTATATATATATATATATATATATATATATATATATGTACAATATACAAATACAAATATGTTATATACAGATGCAAGGGAATGTATGGCAGAATAGGTATGGTATGTTGGATAAATATAAATAGATTAAGCTGTGTATTGCACATAATTATTGCTCAGTGGGGCAGTTTTAACTGTTCATGATATGGATAGCCTGAGGGAAAAAACTGTTACTGTGCCTGATATTGAACATTTGTGTGAAACTCTACTGTATTGTGGCAGGTGTATCAC
Source organism: Myxocyprinus asiaticus (assembly GCF_019703515.2). Classification (NCBI taxonomy): domain Eukaryota; kingdom Metazoa; phylum Chordata; class Actinopteri; order Cypriniformes; family Catostomidae; genus Myxocyprinus; species Myxocyprinus asiaticus. Next base: position 27,458,190 of record NC_059371.1, read on the forward strand.
ATGATCACATATGAAATCGGTGAATGGACAGGACATTCATTAAATGGACATCAGTGATGGTGGACCCGGGAGTGAGATGAGTCACACTGTAGTGTTTTCATCTTATTAATTGACCTTGACTAATTGTTCACCCAAAACCGGCATTTTGTTTTGCGGTTTGTGTACAGTAGCATGTAACTAATATGAAATGGCCCCTGCGACCTATCACTGCCAGAATTGAGATATTGGCACCACTGTTCATCACTGGAGCATTTTTTCTATAAATACAAGTATTGGATATCTTTGAATGTCAAACATGAAGCCATCAATTCAAGCCACTGTATCCCTGTTTACAATAATTATTGATCATAAGTCTGCTCTGCCTGCACATAAGGGTCTCTTTCAATTGATTTTTTTTTTTATCTCTTTAAAAAAAAAAAAAAAAAAAAAAATAGATTTGGTATGAATTAAAGGCTGTTTTGCTTCAATTCATCTAAGCAACCAGACAATAATTTCACGTTACCATGAGAACGTGATAACACAGACTCCTTGTTGCTAAACAATCAATTAATTTTATGCTTTGTACTGCTGTTTACTCTCCCATTAAAACCTGAAAAGTCAGTTTAGCTTTTTCCAGCGCTCTAGTTTTCAGGGTTTTGTTGAATAAATCCTGAAATACAAAAGAGAGTGAGAGAGAAGCCAGGTGGCTGCGAGCGGAGCAGCTTCATACACAAACGTGGCCTTTTGTTAGGATGCTGAAATTCAACAAGCCATGCCCCATCACTAATAGAAGCTGTGTTTTTGTTGAAAGGATGTTTTTTTATGTTATCATTCTTACAATGCGGGGGCATGACAAAGCATAGACTTTTATCCATTTTAATCAAAAGCATCAGCCTGGCATTATGCAGTACTAATACTGTACCTTTCCCTAGCATTTGTGTCCCTATTTGACATGAATTGATGAGTGTGATGTGAGGTAGAGCTTTGTTCAGAGATGTTTAAGGTCATTCATATAAGGTCATCATATTGAGGGAGTATTGAATATACAGTACAAGTATTGGTGAGGAATGATGAAAAGAATCAAACATTCAGTCAAATTAAAGGAACCGTTCATCCCAAAATAAAAATTCTGTCATCAATCATACACATCGAGAAGTTTAACGGAATGTTCACTCTGCTCTTTTCCATGCAATGAAAGTGAATGGTGATCTGGGAAATGTCATTTTATTCAAAAATGACAAAAGAACAGTGAGTAACGTGAATGAGATTTGAGAGCTGTGTCAGAAGGGAAGATTTTCAGTGAATATTGACTTGAATTAGTGTCTGCTCCTCACACAAAGCAATCGTATGGCATCTGAAGACTTGGAATATAGTGTACAAGTCATATGGATTACTTTTATTATACATTTATGGGGCTTTTTTGCTATTTCTGGAGCTTGAAAACCTCTGTCACCATTCACTTTCATTTTATGGAAAATGGCAGCGTGAACATCCTGCCTATCATATTTTGAGTTCAACAACAAAACAACAAAAAAACAGAGAAAATCATACTGGTTTGAAAGCATGTAAGAGTGAGTAAATGTTGACAAAATTTACATTTTCGAGTGAACTACCCCTTTTATATATCCCCTTTGGCTGTGACACTGATATGATGATGTACACGTGCATGTCTGGGAACCTTGTGGAGGAGAGCTACCAGAAAATGAACTTACACATCCCTCTAAACACTGACAGGCCAACGTAAAAGACGGTAAGGGGATTAAAGCCATGCGGCCCGGCAATTGCAAAGTAAACCAAGGGCTAATCTTGTCTTTAAAGCCAGTTTCTCCTGACCTCTAGGACTTCAAACTAGCTCTAAGAGAAAAACACTGCAGGGGTCTTTTCAGGTGAGCGGGTGGCCAGACCGTACGCCCACACCAACACAAACACAAATTATCATATCAATAGACATTCACTGCCTCTTTTTCAACACAGGAAGCTCCTATTATAATAACGCACCAATGATTACCCACCAAAAGCATACAGTGCATTCTATGGATTAGGCGTTTCTATGTATTAGGTCACGCATTGCACACATGGAATAGTATGTTTTCTTACATTGTTTTGACTTTAAAACTTATATGGAAGAATTTCTATTCAAAACAAGCCTGCTGTGACGGTACTTTAGACTGAAAGTTAGAGCCAAAACATTTAATCAGATTAAAGCTTTTATTACTTAAACAGGTAATATTGGATGTACTGCACAAACAGCTTGTGAATGCGAGGAGGTAGAACATTTAATCAACGGTGAAAAGAAGAAAAAATGTAATTTCGCAATTTCACAAAATAATTATTTCACAATGTAAAAATTGTTATATAATAAAATATGATAAAATAAATTATTATTTTTTTATTTTATTTAAATAGAATTTCTTTCTATTTCTTTCTATCTAAGAGCAGAGCGAACATTCCGTTAAACTTCTCGATGTGTGTGATTGATGACAGAATTACACACAAGAATGGAAACATTCTTCACAGGTTTTGTGATATTCAACCTTATAACCACTGAAAAATAGTACTAATTAAACACAACTGTGAACTTTCTAAGTTGCTACATTACTTGCCCATAAGATGCCTATAATTAGGCTAAACAACTATTTTACTTGGTGGAAGAATTGTTTATTCTGATTATTATCCAGACATTCTTAATATATATTATCAATATATGTTTTATTGAACAATTTATTTATTAATAACTATTTATTGAACATTGTTTTTGGGTAAAATTGCTCAGCCGCTTGCAACTGCTTTATTTTAAGATATGTATATCTGGATATAAACATTTATATAAAAACACATATTGATATACAGTATATTACTTGAAGAATGAAAAGCCAAAAAAGAGCCATCATGATGTAATTATCTCGTGCAAAATTTTTACTATAAAAAAAATATATATATATTTCCTCATACATACTGATATATATAATTATAATCAAGGTAAAAGTGATTGTAAGGAAAAATGCTTTAGTTGAGCTGATCAGGCTTGTGTTTTAAAGACTGTGCAGTTCAAAGTGTCAACTGTAGGGCAAATGAAAAGACATAACCCCCTTCACGAGAGTGTCAATTTTCTTAAAGCCTGCCAGTCCAGGGTAGCCTTTTGACTGAAAATAATACGCCATTCCATCTTTCAAAGATGTACTCTTCCTAAAGCATCGTTGATTGCCCTGTGTCCATTACTAGGAGAGATTATGATAATATTCCACATTGTGCTCTGTGTGATGCAGGGGAAATTCAATACTCAAAAGGTTAATGCAATCAATTAGGATGACAAAGGGGTAAAGTAAAACCCTCCTGCTCACTGAGAAAGGAGCAGGAACGCAAAAGGAGAGAAAGGTATTGAAAGCTTCAATGGATCTGCCAGGAGAGAAGAGCCACTCAAAATATGTGAGAAAGAGGTAAAAAGAGTGCTGTCTATTCTATATATGCTCTTCAAAGCACTAGTGGTCCTTGTGTCGCACAAATGCATACAGACACAAGAAAGATAAAAAGAGCAGCCCTCTTTTGTTCCGAAAACTATATTATTCCCCTTACCACCACAATAATGACAAGAGAACTATACAATGATTTTCTGTCTTTGTAGTGACCCTTTTTACACCTGCTATTAACATTAATTTTGAGCAATCTGATCACAAGTGGACAGTGATAAATACAAATGTAAACGCAGTACAAAATGATTTGGGATCCGATCACTCAAACCACTTTCAGAGGCAGTCATAAATAAATGCGACAACTTTGCTCTTGTAGTGTAAACCAAAATGCATCCTCATGCATCCTGGACAACAGTGACAGACCGCCAACTAACCTGTCAATCAATCATTGCATTAAAACAATGGTTTTAAACTTATTGCCATAATGTGCTGCTTTAAAAGAAAAGAACCGTCTGATCACAACATTTTAAAACAATTTAACCTTTCTGCACATGCAAAGTTTATCTAATATAAGGGCTTGACTAAAATAATAAACATTCCTTTCGAAACTTTAAAAATATAGGGAAAAAATATTTAGGTATTTTTAAAGGGTCTTTTTTTTTTTTTTTTTTTTTTTTGCCACTTTTTTGGACTATTTTGTGCTTTATCAACAAGCAATAACAAAACTGACGTATTGAAGGAATTTTCCGGGTTCAATACAAGGTAAAGGGATAGTTCACCCAAAAATGAAAATTCTCTCGATTTTAAACCCTCTAAAAATGTACCCCATTCACTTCCCTTGTAACTGTAACCTCAATTTGTAATATACATTTTTGTGATAATCTACACTATGCCACAAATGCCTTTTGTGATGTCATGAAATCATTGACCCTGCCCTCAACAAAATCTAATCACAGAAGCTTTTGATATGCATGTTATAACCAGGTGCAAATTATTATCTGTTTTACCAGACTACTTGTGATTGGATTACCCTAGATGGGTGTAAATACCAAGTGTAAACAGGGCCACAATAGTAATAGTGTCCAAAATTGAATCTACCCCCTAAATTTCTATGCCACATTCCGCATCTTTCTCTAGCACGCTGTTTTTTTCCAGGCATGTTTTCAGTCCAATATTTCAATTTCATCTGCACTGAGCAGTCACGGCTTTAATATTAACAATAATAAAACTGTGGTGAAATTAACAATTAAAAAAGACAATCCCTTCTCTTCAACAGAGAGACAATGGCCTTTATTATTTAGATAGATGCTACACCGCTACACAACACAAAGGATTTCCATCATTGCAGATAAGTGGATAAAGTTAGATAGCAGTATTGAGCTGTACAACTATTGTGATAATCCATATTACCTTTTCAGTCCTCAGAACAGTCTATCAGGCAGAGACGGCAATAATTACATCTTAGCAACCGTCTGTTCTGATAAAAAAGGCATGAATAGGCACTGTAATGTTGCTCCATTGAGATATGCTGCAATACCTAATTTCCCACCCAGTGTAGAGAGAAATTACATAAAGCGAGAAAGGCAGTAATCTACCATGTCCGGCAAGACACAAAAATTTAAACCACACCTGTCTCACCAGGCCCATATGCAATAGATTAATTTCTGCACAAAGATGCTTGCGGTCACCATATCCTTTTGTGCTCGTTCTGGTTTTCAATGCATGGTTGACATAAGGATTTGCAAAGCAGTAAATTCCTAGGAATTTTCAGACAATACATTGGTTCCAATGTAACTTGCTCTAATTATAACAGTTCCCAGGTTCAAGAGTGTTTGCTAATTTAGATGTACACATGAATGGCCTGCTGTCATTGCTGAGCACTCTAAGTAATGAGATTTTGTTTCATGAAAGCCTATGATTGTTTAAGCATGAATACAAAACATGTACATGATGCTTTCATAAGGAACCATAATGCTGCTTTTAGAAATCTTTGGGATTCCGTACCATTGTCAGAATAATTTAGCATGACGAAAAAAAAATAGAGTCCAAAACTGATTTTTTTTGCCACACCTGCCAATATCTCTTTATCATTTACTCACCCCCATGTTGTTCCAAATCCATGTGACTTCCTTCCTTGGAGCACACAAAGAGGTGTTAGGCATTATGTTAGTTTCTTTAAGTTCACTTTCATTGCATCTTTTTTCCTTACAATTAAAGCGAATAGTGACTGAGGCTGTCATTCTACCAAACATTTCCTTTTGTGTTCCACGGCAAGAAAAGAAGATCATACAGATTTGGAACAATGTGAATGTGAGTTCATTATAACAGAATTTAAATTTTTTGTAAAACTACCCATTTAAGCCATGCATTTTGTTGATGTTTTACTTACTTGCCAAAGACAATTTATATTCATATTTGGCAGATAAAAAGTGTTAATTGTAGAACTACGAACAGCTAAACAGCATGAGAGGTAACCAAGGCCTTCCGTTGACATACTAAGAAATTTCACTTTTTACAAGCGCAACTGCTGTAATTTGACCTACATCACATTTCCCTGTTGCACCATTTTGTGGGCCAGTGGACGTACCACTGAGACAAAAGGCCAAGGGCTTTGAAGTTTTGAGGCTTGTGAAAGGCAAGGGATGGCAGTCTCAAAAGATGTGGCGGCCTGGAGGCCCTGCTTCAAAAGAAAAACAATTACTTTGAGCACAAGAGGAACGCGATGCTCCTGTCTTGGCTTCCTGCAGCCTGAGTGGCGGCCGGGTGTTGGGGGGTTCCAGGGGGTGATTTGAGGAGGTGGCGGTTTGATGGATGGGCTAGTGGGAAAGTCTATTCACATGGAGATGTTACATCATAAATATTTACACAGGGCTGCCGTTTCCATGTAGCCTCTTCTTGTTTTGACACACTGGAAAATATTCAAAGGGCCAAAAAAATCGAGGGAAAAAGAGAAAACGTTCATAGGGTAGGGCACACAAAAGAAGTGATGGCTTTTTTGTCACAGTTTGAGGTGATATATGAAGTTAAAAAATACAGCCTGAGCTGGTCTTAGCTGGTTTAGTCTGTCTATCAGCCTGATCTTAGCTTTTTTATGTTGGTCCACCACCTTTGCCAAGCTGGTCTAGCTGTTTTAAGCTGGTTTCCTAGCTTTGACAAACGGGTCTTAGCTGTTTTAAGCTGGTCTCTTAGCTTTGCCAAGCTGGTCTTGCTGTTTTAAGCTGGTCTCCTACCCTTGCCATGCTGGCTTTAGGTGTTTTAAGATGGTTTCCTAGCCTTTCCACACTGGTCTTAGCTGTTTAAAGCTCGTTTCCTAGCTTTGCCAAGCTGGTCTTAGCTGTTTTAAGGTGGTCTACTAGCCTTATCAAGCTGGTCTTACCTATTTTAAGCTGGTCTACTAGCCTTGCCAAGCTGGTCTAAGCTGTTTTAAACTGGTCTATTAACTTTGTCAATATGGTCTAGCTGTTTTAAACTGGTCTCCTAGACTGGCCATGCTGGTCTTAGCTGTTTTAAGCTGGTTCCTCCACCTGGCCATGCTGGTCTTAACAGTTTTAAGCTGGTTTTGCTGCCTTGCCAAGCTGGTCTAGCTGTTTTAAGCTGGTCACTTAGCCTTGCCATGCTGGACTTAGCTGTTTTAAGCTGGTTTTCTAGCCTTGTCAAGGTGGTCTTAGCTATTTTAAGCTGGTCTTTTAGCCTTGAAAATCTGGTCTTAGCTGTTTTAAGCTGGTCTCTTAGCCTTGACAAGCTGGTCTTAGCTGTTTTAAGCTGGTCTCTTAGCCTTGACAAGCTGGTCTTAGCTGTTTTAAGCTGGTCTCTTAGCTTTGCCAAGCTGGTCTTAGCTGTTTTAAGCTGGTCCCCTAGACTGGTCAAGCTAGTTTTAGTTGTATTAAGCTGATCTCCCAGTCTGACCTGCTAACGACTGCCCTAAACCCCTCTAAAACCAAAACTGGGAGACAAAGTACACCAGCTTTGGCTGTTTTAAACTCTTTTTTTTTTTTTTTTTTTTTTCAGCAGGGAGTAAACTGACAATCTAACGGTTGATTTACAGCTCAGCATATACTTAGACAAGCTCTCTTTGCAATATAAAAGAGTGTTTAATATATCAATGTCTGTAATTACTTAAATAACAGAGAGTAGTCTGCACAATCTGTCTTTGCTCTACATTTGACCCTAGCGATCTCTGAATACGGCCCAGTTCGGCAGTCTAAATAGAGGGAGCTGCCCGCTTTTTGTTGTCTTAAAAACAGCTCATCCAATTCTTCACAGCAAGTGCAATTAAAAGCCTTCCAACTCCCCGCAGAAGGCCTGAACCAACAAAAACAAATTTGGCAGTTTAATTTTCTTCCCACTGTTCGAGAGGGAATCCATTCTGGGAGGCTTTTGCACTGCACCCGCCTGGTCTCTGGGAGCTTTGCGGGAAGGGAAAAGGCATGCAGGCCCCATGTCGTAGCCAGTTGGGCTGATTAGCCGAATTAAATATATCAAAACCCAATTAAGCTAACTATACTCTAGCCATTCATGTTGCAGGAGAGAAAGAGAATTGGGTCATGATGATGGGGCTGCCTGGCTTGGCACGCTGTCCTCTTTCTGAATGCAAAGAGGAACCCCTAAAGCATCTGGCTTATTAGGCCAGAAAGTATAAAAACATCATTTTAAAGAGATAGTTCACCCCAAAATGAAAATGTCTTTATTTTCTCACAATCATTTCATTCCAAATGTGTATGGCTTTTTTTGCTTCAGTGGAACTCAAAAGGTGAATTTTTGAAGAACATCCTGGCCACTCTTTTCTTTATAATGAGTGAATGAGGACTAAGGCTGTCAAGCTCCAAAATTACAAATAAAGCATCAGTAAAGTATCATAACAGTAGTCACTTGTGTGCAATATTCCAAGTCTTCTGAAGAATACATTAGTTTTATGGGAGGAACGTGAAGAACTAGGCACACACAAGAGTTCATTGCAAAGTAGCAATGCCCGATTCATTAATGAATTGTTCTTATGAATAGGTTCTTTCCAATGAATTAGTTGATCCAGTTTACCCGGCTCTCGAGTTAACTCAATCACTCAATGATCCAGCTGCAATGGTTAACAGCACTAGAAGTACATTTTATCAGTGAATCATAAAGTAGCAAAAAAGACTAAAGAATATAGTGCACGAGACGTCTTGACCAATTTTATGATATGTTTATGGTACTTTTTTCAATTTTGGAGCTTGACAGCCCTAGTCCTCATTCACTTTCGATATATATGGAAAAAAGTGAACAGAATATTCTCCAAAAATTCACCTTTTATGTTCTATAAAGAAAAAAATCAAGTCATACAGGCATGAGGGAGAGTAAATGATTATCATTTTTTTGGTGAACAATTCCATTAAACAAAAACTGTTATCTCCAGGAGGAAAATGAGATTTAAAAAGCCTCTAAAGAACAAGGATGTTTGTATCGGGGAACATCTCATCCGCATATCGACTGACACAAAGAGCATGATCTGAGCTGTTCACTCTCCATTCCATGCCCAGCCATGCATGACTGCCGGTGGGTGCCGGCACATTGTTTAGATGTAGTTTGCCCATGATTGATGCTGCAAGTGTGTATTTGACCCTGTGCTGAAAGACACTGGCAGGACAAAGGAGTGTTGCTTTCTGTGAGCCGTGTATCATGGTCAGGCCAGCACCCCCTGGTCATGAAGATGACCTCAAGACTGATGTGAGACAACACACAACATCACTCCTTCCTGCTAAGATTGTTCCTGACTCAGAAGCCAGAGGCAAAGCCACTGTCTTAGACATGGAAAATAGTGTCATTCATTTCAGAGAATGATATTTACACTTTTAACTTTGTCCTCAAAGTTCCATGAGTTGTATTAATGATGTGTGGCATCTTATCCTTAGTAGGATGGTAGCTGTCAAGTGCTGAATGTGATGATAATGGAAAACCGCTTGCTAAGCTGCATGCACATTTAACAAACAAAGCAAACTCACAGTCAAATGGAAAGTGTGTGGAGATAATGTGGGTATTACCTTGTAAGGAATAGCTCACCAAAATATGAAAATTCTGTTATCATTTACTCACCTTTGTGTGCTGCAAACACATGTGACTTACTTTCTTATGGACAACATAAAAGGAGAATGTATGAAGAATATCCTGGCTGTTCCTTTTCATACAATAAAAGTAAATGGGGACTGGGGCTAACAAGCTCCAACATGACAAAAAAGTACCTTAAAAGTGTTCCAAATGACTCATGTTCTATATTCCAAGCCTTCAGACAGCATATAATAGATTTTTAAATTGAAGTTGTTAGTCATTGAAAAATCATTATCTCCACCGAAACTCTTAAACAACAAGAGCAGTATGGACAACACAAGAAGTGCATTAACATCATTTTATGCCATTTACAGCATTTATCGTTGGTTGCCATGTGTCTTGTGACCAAACATCATTGATATCAAACTCCACATTGCACACAGAATGGCGCCATATTTTATTTAAAGGAAAATATTTTTAGAAGGATTACTTGAATGACACTTTTATAGTGCTTTTTTGTCATTTTTGGAGCTCAACAGCCCAGTCCCCTTTCACTTTCATTATATGGAAAATAAATTCTCCTTTTGTGCAACATGGAAGAAACAGGGGTTTGGAATGACATGAGAGTGAGTAAATAATGCCAGATTTTTATTTTTATTTTGGGGTGAACTATCTTAACCACAATAAAAAGTTGAGAAATACATTTTAACAGACATTGGGATTCATTAGTTAGCATTTGTGCTTACCCTACCTCGCTCTCTCTCTCTCTCTGACAGAACAAGTCGCTCCACTCACAGGCTTATTTCATCTGCAAGATATAAAGGGGAAAAAATGAGTCAGACTCAGAGTAAATCAAATCCAAACATCTATTTATCAGACATTACATAAAACACTCCATTAACACACGCATATGTACACAGACCATATATTGGCTGAATTGTCTAAATGCATAGATATGCTGTCCCTTTTAGCATTCTGTGTGCAGATACTCAGTGCTGACTGAACAAAAGTGTTCAAGGCTGTCAAACGGCCCCGCCGTGACCCATTGCGTACACACAGAATGCTACTGTATGGTGTCGCAGTTGGTGGGGACTGACAGGTGACAGAAGCCCACCCCAACCCCCACTAAATCCCCATGCATTGCTCTAGTGAGCCTGGGAGAGCAGGTGTGCCAACAGTTAACCAGGTTTTTTGCAAATATTTTAACGCGGCTTGCCGATGATAATTTACTTAGAATCAGTAATCCTAAAATCTGATTGAGGGAGGATTTTATTAGCCAGTATGACCTTGGCCGGCATGCATTAACCAAGGCCAGCACAACACTCATATTACAGTGGGCAGTAAAGCCAAGCCAACTGTGACCACTTTCTTCTGATTCTCTGTAAGCAAACATCCATGATGAGATGTCTGCTGATATATGTGGTTTAAACAGCAGAGCCTAACTGAGCGTGTATGAGAAAGAGAGAGACCAAGAGATAAGCATTGTTTAACACTATGAGATGAGCACATAGCAGAGTTATTCTTAGTTATGCCTGTGGTTCAATAACTTAAAACACAGAAATCTAACCTAATCTAACCATTTCATATAGCTTGTTTCACATTATGGTTTGTTTAAAGACCATGAAATCACAATTGGAATTTAGTCCATGTCTGTCAGGTTTGAGATCATCTATATGCTAGTAGTGTAGTAGTGCAGTGGTATGTGTAGTCCTAATCATTGACAAAATTAACTTTTAGCAGATATCAAATAAAGTCTTTCTCTTCTGGGAAAATCAACCAAAATGTTGATGACCCATCTTGCACTACACAAATTTGTGTCCAGTTAAAACTCCTACCATCTACTAATTATTGTAAATAGCAAATCATGTTGAAAACAAAAGGCTATTGCCTATTAAAACAAGGGACAACCCTTTTGATACAGCAAAACAACAATACAAAACCTTTAAAGGGCCTAATTTTGCTATCTTACATTTTTCATTCAAATTGTTATCAGTTTACTACAATGAGATGGTGGTTGACAATTTTAAGTTAGGGTCTACTGGACAGGCTCATCTTTTAAGATGTCCTTAAGCTTAGCCATCTGTCTGTGCATGTGAACAGTTCAGCTATATCCTGTAAAGAAAAAGTTGACACATACACATAGGGCAACAAACACACAACTAAGAGACTGTGGCAACTCGCAAAGTTTCCTAACCTTGAGAGCACAGGCAACCGAAGAAGTAATAATAATTCTAACCTGATCTTCCTACTTATTTTATATCTCCCCTCAGCAACCTAACTTCTACTCGGCAACAGTGCAGTTATTAATTCATGAGGCACTAATTAGTTCTTTGTTTAATTTTGTGTTAAACAGACTGACCAGAATGATAACGACTTGCGCTGTAGCGCTCCGGTCCCACGTTGCCTCTGTTTGCTACAACAAGGGAGCATCGTGCGACTAGCATGATGAACCCAATTCCCTTCTAAGTTGCACTTCATTAAGTCAAAATGTGACAAGGAGCTTAGAGGAGGAACTGGCAGATCAGATCATACATAACAATGCAGGCCCTGTAAGTTTGGGATGAGGGGGAGCCGTGCAGTCCAGCATCCATGTTGGTAATTTTCTATTTTTAACCCTTAGGGGCTGCCTTTCATTTTACTTTAATTGTTTTTGTTGGGAGCTGCAGTGTCCTCTCTTTAAATTGCCGCTCCTATCAACTCCCCTGATCAAACCCCTGCGCAACATCTCAGCCATAGAGTAAACAACAGGATTGTCCTTTTGCGTGAAGTGAGCCGGGCGGAATGTGCTGGCAAAAATGTGACTTTAATAACACATTTGGCACAGCACACGTGCCGGCTCACATCATACACATGCCGATGACAGGGTGTACGTTAAAAAAGACAAAAAATATATATTTGTGCCTTTCTATCTTGACAAACCTGCTCAGAAGGAACTACAACAAAAGCTGATCTGAAATGGAGAGGAATGCAAGCGTTTTCCAACCTCCTCATTTTTCACATTCTACACAAATGCGACAAGGAACGCAAACATAAAAGAAAAGCTAATAAAATGCATGTTTGAAATGTATGGTGATACATTGATAGCGTTTGCCAAGTTTTTTTTTTTTTTTCTCACATGAGAAAGTGTGGTATTCTTCATTCCTTCAAATATTAGACACACCTATACCCCATACAAGTCTAGGCGCATAGTGTGATAAAAAAACATATGTATTAAAAAGCAAGCACTGAGCATTATATACTGTGTGTGTATATATATATATTGGACTTTGAGAAAATTTGATGAGAAATGTTCATATGAAACTTTGATATCTTTGCAAATCTGAGCACAGTTTGAGACATGGATGAGATCTCTTCTGAAACTCTAGAGTTTATTCGTTTTTTCCTCAGGAAGAAAATCTGAGGAGGAGGAGCAAAAGTCCCCATTTGCTCTTAATTTCATCTCACTGCGGTAGGAGAAACAATTGAGAATTGAGAGATCTCGTTAGTGATTTTCCACAAGACAATTCTGCTTCTTATACTGGGTGATTTGCACCAGCCAAATTCTAAAATTAAAGCAAGCCATATCAAAAACACTTTTCTCACATTAGGTAGTGCATGAAGACTAGACGAGATATTCACCCTCTCAAGGGTCTCCCCATTGGTTAAAGATATGATTTAAAAAAATAGACATGTAATAACACTGTATAATAGGCAAGATTGGCATTTTCAAAACCATTTTCATGTGGATGGAAATGACATTGCTCTGACTATTCTGTATTCACTGGTGCAGATAAATAAACAAGGCATGAAGACAGAGAGAGAGAGAGAGAGCGAGTGAGGGAGAGAGAGAGAGCGAAAACATGAAGAAAGAACGGAGACTACAATGGCAAGCAGGTCAGTAATTAGAAAGTCTGTTTGCACAGTAATAATTTTTAATATATTCATCAGGAAACAGGGCATGCCTCGCATGATAAAACGCCATCAAGGAAGATATCCCAGCACCCCCTTAACCTTTCCTGAAGACTGACAGCAGATTGCCAAGGATCTCAAAGACAAACTCGCTAATTATTGACACATGCGACTGGGCTTCGGTTGGTGGGGAAATTATGCGGCGGACAGTTGATATGAAAACATGACATTTAGATGCTACCTTTTGCTTTCTGTCACAGTTAACTGCAATCGGTTAGTCTTATTAGCTTAGTAACTCAATCAACAGCACAAAATGGGATGGTTAGTTCACCCAAAAATGAAAATTCTGTCATCTTTTACTCACCCGTTCCATGTTGTTCCAAGAATTTTGAAGCTGCTCTATTGAATACAATGCAAGTGAATGGTAACTGAGGCTGTCAGCTCCTAGCATTCTGCTTAAAGTCATAAGTCACAAGTCATATGGGTATAGAACAACATTGGGGTGGGCAAATGATGACAGAATTTGAATTTTTGGGAGAACTATCCCTTTAAACCAATGTTTTACAAAAGTCACGAGCACGGCTGTTCTTTCAGCACTAAAAACACAAGAATGGACATGTTTATGATATAACACGTTGAAAGATAGCAGTAACCTTGTTTGTTATTGCGGTTGGTGATGATGCTATGGAAATTATTGCAAATTGTTTAAAGTAGTCCTGACATGCAAAACACCTTGACCTTATTAAGTCATTTATCAGAAAAGCATCAAAAGGGTCATCCTACAAAACATCTACCATTTGTGTCATAAACAATTCCTTTAACAACGTTAAAAAAAGACTTTAACAATGTATAACTGAATACAACTTTAATCATACTTTGATCATACTTCTATGAATAAGTATAGAAATTTCTAGAAAGCCAGTAAATTTATTTAATTCTTCTATATATATATATATATATATATATATATATATATATATATACACCAATCAGCCACAACATTAAAACCACCTGCCTACTATTGTGTAGGTCCCCCTCGTGCCGCCAAAACAGTGCTATACTTCTCACCACAATTGTAAAGAGCAGTTATCAGAGTTACTGTAGACTTTGTCAGTTTGAACCAGTCTGGCCATTCTCTGTTGATCTCTCTCATCAACAAGGCATTTCCATCCACAGAACTGCCGCTCACTGAATGTTTTTTGTTTTTGGCACCATTCGGAGTAAATTCAAGAGACTGTTGTGTGTGACAATCACAGGACATCAGCAGTTACAGAAATACTCAAACCAGCCTGTCAGGTTTTAATGTTGTGGCTGATATATATATATATATATATATATATATATATATATATATATATATATATATATATATATATATATATTTATTTAACTTTTTTCTCCATCAAGAAGATACTTTTTATGACCTGTCCTCCCTGGTCAACTTCAAAACAAAATATATGGAAAAGTTTAAAAACACATTTTGTTTTTTGTTTTGCTTTGTTTTGTTTTGTTTTGTTGTATTAAAGGGGTTGTCCCTTGTTTAAAAAATAAAATTTTAAAATGTCAACCCTGTTACCACGATTTGTGAACAGTAAACAAAACGTACATTTTATTTCTAAGAAGCACCTTATAGTTTCACAACCTTAAGCACTAGATGTGTAATGTCAAATTAAACATTAAAACGGTCAACCTGTCTACATTTCTGTTGTCAAAATTATGTCCCAACATATCTTAAAATTCTGGCTGTCAATTTAACACTTTAATTTAGAGTGATTAATTATCTCTCTAAAAATAATGCGTCAAAAAACAACACAATTAATTATGTTCCCTGACCCGTATGTAAATTCTGTAAAAAAAAAAAGTATATATTTTCATACCATCCGAGCAATTCAAGCTTGAAATGCATGCAACATCGTGTTTTTACAACCCCGTCAGAAGGGGGCAGTCAGTGAGCCTCAACAACCCTCACAAGCAACAGAAAATAAGTTGCTCACACAGGATGTATTCTTAACAGCTGGATGAAGCATAACAGACTGCAGGAATTTTGAGACATGATTTTCGAAGTTTCAACTATTAACTTGACACAGCATGAACACCAGTGAGACACTCCAATATAATCCGTCTTAGGCAATTTGAAATAGCTCTGACAGAATGCAAGAACGCGTCCTTTGAAAACAGAACAGATTGACAAAATCAACTGCAAAATTTAATGCTGTGGACTGTTGCTTTTTCAATGATATGGGAATAAAACAAACAATTGTACATTGACTTGTAAAAAGCCACTTTTGGTATTTTTAAATCAATGCTAGGGCTGAAACGATTAGTCGACATTATCGACAATGTCGACAATATAAAATTGTCGACAAAAATGTTAGATGTCGAATGCCTTTTGATCTCATTTAACGTAACATGAGATCACATTAAACTCTAATGATGACATGTGAGAGCAGCACTGCAGTTCGTGCCTGACTGAGGAGAAGAAGAATTACATAGCTCACAGTCCAGATGCACTCGAAACTTTCACAGCTTCAGGTGATGTAGATCGCAAAGTATGAGGGAATTATAATGCAAAAATACAAAATTAAGTAAATACAGAAGCACTCTCGTTGTGGATTAAGCGGAGCCGGAGCTCTTTAAAGGAAACACCCCGGCGGTACATCTTTAATGCAGTTATATTTAATGCGTTATAGTTTTATTAAAGTTCAAATAATACGGAAGCAGATCACGTAAATAACTACAAACTCCAAAACTGCCATTTCTTTGTGCGGTCAGCGCCTCTTCTATGAGTGGGGCGAATGTTTCAATGGAGAGATTGAAACTGCACCCGTCTGAGTCACACACTGTCGTAGGGACACTCATCCCTCAGGCGCACACTTGCTGCAGCTAGATTATAACATGATGGCTCGCGACTTATTGTATCATAATATATGTTACTGTGCATTTCTTATCGTGAAGTAAATTGGCAATACGCAGCTTTATAAAAAAGAGAGAGTTGTTGTTTTTTTTTTAGTTAAAAATGGATTGAAGTGAACAAAAAAGGTGAGAGAGGGTAGTCTTCACCCCATTACACACTGCAATAAAATATGTTTTTGATTTGTTTTTGTTTTGGCTTGTTTTCCAATATAAATATCTAAAACTCCTTTAAAACAACGTACATTTTCTTGAGCAGCTCTAGAATTTTTTTTTTATATGAGAATGTTGAATATAATATTAAAAATACAAATATTTTAAAATATCTTAAAATCCTTTAAAAAAAGATGCATTCACCTGAGAAGCAGCCTATAAGATATTCAAACTTACTTTTAGAGAATAGATCTTGAATATAAGTATATGTTGTATTTACTGCACTCGCAGAAGTATAACCAAGTGAAAGAAATACACTTATATACAAAACACTTATATTTAAGATACATTTCTTATATGTTGCTTCTGAAGTAAATGTATCTTGTTTTAAGGATTTTTAGACAATTTTAAATGAAAAACAGGACAAAAACAATAGGATTTTTTGCAGTGAATTTCTTTACTAAATTAAACTTAATAAAAAGTATTTTTTTCCCCTTTAATTCAGTGAATGTCATTTAAAGGTATTTATAAAAGATGATTTTGTCCTCTTTATTGTTAGTAAGCACTTTTAATACAACCTTTTAATTTGGGGCACAATCGGTTAAGAGCTAATGATTAATCATTGCAATAATCGCCAAATAGTCGAATAATTATGCTAATAATCGTTAGATTAATCAAAATAATCATAAGTTGCAGCCCTAATCAATGCTTTACTCATCTGCCACAATAATAAATTATAATATTAACTCTATTATATTTATATTTATTTGAACTATTGTGTATCATTTATATTAAATTATCTTTCTTTGGAGGCCTTTCTCAGCAAATATTTATATATCGATAGATGATATCAGTATTGATAGATCAGTTTGATTCATTAATCGGCAAGTGATGTAAATAATCAGAACATTTTTTTTTATCGATTGACAGCCCTAATTCAAATGCATTTTATTTTAGCTTGAGATGACGCAGTGCAATATATTAACACTTAAACATTGTTTTCTGAAAAAGGTATTTTATCAGTAACTTTATCAAACTGGAAACGGCGAATCACAGATGAAAACCTTTTTTCCAATAAGATCACATTGTGCAAAAATAATTTGCTCAAATCAAATCAGGCATGGTATATACCTCTGAACAAACAGACAAGGAGAGCAAGTTTTGTTAATGCGGTTATCACACCTTGAACAAAACATCCATTACAATTTTTTTTTTTTTTTTTTTTCAAAGAACTTGATTTTTTCCAAACCGCCAGAGCCTGTGAACATGACAAAACTGTTACATGACAGCTTCCTATCTGAAACTGAAGTTAGCTGCTCCCAGGGAATCCACAGAGGACCCATAGGTTTAATAATTAAAAACAGGAACATACACATTCAAACTAGCATACAAAACAGCTTGAGATAACAATCCTCTGTCCTCTTAGTTGGGATTTATGGCTGATCCATTGTTTCTATTTCCTGGCTGTGTTTGTAACTTATAAAATTAGAAACTCTGTAACCCTTGCTCGTCTACACAGCCATGGCCCAAATAAACGCTAATCGCTAATTACATGATTCAGACGACATACAGTACTTTGGGAGCCATTAAAGCATCTAGCCTTTCCTCCCTGGCTCAGACCTTTTCATACTTTACGTACTCCCCTCTGAGCCCCCATTCAACCACTGTGGCACAATGAAAAATCGAACATTTACTTAATAGCACTGCTTATGCAGAACTGACAGAGGCGAGAAGTCTCCCCTTTTTGCTGTCAGTTTTCAGCGCTATTCTCTGCTGCCTGCTGGAGAGGAGGACACGGGGCTGGGCGGGGGGAATGGGGTGGGGGGGCAGCTACCTCTGCTCTCCACCCTGCCCTCCTGCCCTAATTATTGTTGTCCATCTCTTTGAAATTTGGCGCTCACGTGGGAGCAATGAATGGTGAGCAATGTGCAACAAGTGCCGGCACCATGGAAACCACTATTCTGCCCCTAAAATATTCCTTTCTGGCCCTTTTGAGGAGCTGTCAGTATGCAAAGTGAGCATCACACGACCCCGGGCCCGGCCGTGACAAAGCCTATTTTCTGCCTCGTACTTGATTGATTAAAGAACTTTTTAGCAAAACCATGTAACAAGACAAAAAAAGTGACACATGGAAGAATGGGCCAGGGGTGAGCTTCTATCACACTGTTTCCCCAGTTATATGAAAAAAGAGAAAAAGAAAAAAAGGGGGGAGGCAAGGTCAGCGAGAGCATGAAGACGATCAGGAGAAAAGCAAAGACATTTGGGAAGTGAGCTCATCTTGTGACATCTAACGGTACAAAGCAAACACTGAAACGAAAACAACACCTTTGAAATCAAAATGAAATTAAATTTGACCCAAATTACTTTTTTAATGTAAGTTTTAGGTCTCTGCATGATTCATTAGTGCACATTATTTCAAATAAAAAAAAAAGATTGCATTTAAAATCTTTAATAATTTACTCCACCTCTGAAATAACATTCATTTTCAGCTGACGTCACACATCACAGCCTGATCTCATTAATATACGTAGCTATTTGTACGTTAATATTTGTAACATTTCAACGTACATGTTTGTACGTTTGGATAGACACTAAAACGTACAATATGGATGTTTGAAAGCATCTAAAACCTACATTTACGTATTTAGAGCTTTAGAAATGTAAAATATTTGACTAATTCATTGCAAATATACTTGAATACACAAATCGATTATAAATATATTTGTACATTTTTACTGTTTTATAGATATTTTAGATCCCTTAACCCTACCCCAACCTCTAAACATAACCACATTTCAACAATATAAAAACATGTAACAAGTAGATTAATGTACAGTAGCAATACAGTTTTGTTACAATATATTAATTCATATTTTTTACGGCTGCTAATCCCACACATACTCCTAAACCTAACCATAACCATTTATTAAGCATATAAAACACATAACAGGCAGATACATTTAAACACAAAAATGTATTCAGAAAAATGTCAAAATCCAGTACAAAAGTAGTCCAAAGGGCGATGCACTGAAAGAAATTTGTCACAGTGTGCATGGTTAGGTAACCCTCTTGACTTTAATCACCTGGTTCCATTCTGGTACGTTCCGCCCACTTTTCACAATCCAATCAATTCCCAATGAATAAAATCCTGCCCTACATTTTTCTCATGGAATACCCTGTTTCACTGGGAAATACATCAGATTACTGAAGCAAAATAGGTTGCGAATGGCATTTCATGTTGACTTTAATGGAAATATGTTTCTTAATCTCACAGAGAGCCATTTGTAATATTTACGCTTTCATACATCACTCCGTTACTGAATTTTTCCATTTCCACTGAGATCCCTGGCACATTTCATTAGCCATGTTACCATAACTATGCACTTTAACTCTGATTCATGATGTCTGCCTCACCGCTATCAATGCCAGCATGTAATATCTACTAATTCCCAGGGTTGGTTATAAATGCTCTTTGCATTAAGTTTCTTCCGCACATCTGTATAACCTGCTCGGGTGATTCAGCCATAGCGAGAGATCAATATGCTACACAGAGCACATTTCATGTGTCTTGTTGGCCTAAGTGACAGGCCATTTAATATGAAGTGAGGCGGATCCAGCAGGCCAGGTCTGCACCCAAGATGGGGAGCATAATTTTTTCATCTCCAGAAACAAGTCAATACATTTCTTCAGTAAATCATTTCAATCTCCATGCAAAAACATTAACAGAGGAACAAAAATTAAAATGTTTACTTTAAAAACAACAACAACGTAGGGGCCATACAAACAAAACAAAACAAAATTACTCAGAACACTCAATGGAGCAAAACGCAGGTGTCTTGAGACACATTTTTAAATGTTGCACTGATTTTAAACTTGACACTGCGTTTTGAAATGTGGTACTCATTCGCGAGATGCTTAAAGTCAAATGCATCATGACGGTCTGAAATGTCCGTCTAGCGCATGTTTCATTGGAAAGAAAATTCAAAGCAGTGCAGAAAGACACAAGTATGTGTAATGTGTGAACGGCCCCTTAGACAGTAAATGGCTTTTATTAGCTGATGTTTAAATAGCTGCATGGTATGAACCTGGTGTATGTATGTAATGTTTCATCCCATCTCCCTTTATTCTTATTAAAAGAGAGATATTTACAAGGCATGTGGGAGGGGATATGCTTTGGCATCATGAGTCTTGGCAGCAGAAAATTAGTATTCCAGATCTGGCCAATCTGGGCTTAAAAAAGAGCCTTAGCAAATCCCCACGGTAGAGGTGTCAGCTGCAAAATGACAAAAATCTGCTCCTTGACAGGGAGTCATTTATATTTTAGCTCCGTTCCATTATCTTAACGAATCCATCATCAGCCAATGCAATATTAACAGCAGAAAATCAACTCATTAGATCCAGGGGGATTTAATCAAGATTGCAATCATGTATGCGCTTCCTGGAGAGTTAGATTTTTTTTTTTCTTTTTGGTCCTTTCCACATAATTGGTGCATCTCAGATCTTAATAAATTATTCTCTGTCTCAGACTGATGCCATTTTTTTCTCCCCCTCTCACGCCAGGCTCACTCCGTTTCTGAATATAATATTTACAATAAACATTATTATGTCATGGGCACACTGTTTAAATGGCCTTTAGCTGTGAGAGGTTATTGGCTTTTCCATTTCTTTCTCGTTTTCTTCTTAATTACCTGATGATATTGCTAACTGTCTCCGAAGGAAAGACGCAAACCATTTTGGTGTAGCTGTGCTCTTTTGCCTTTGAAACTTGTCTTCTTAAGACAGCCGAGGCCCATGCATTTTAAGTCTAGGCCTTCAGTGCGATTCATGCCATTAAGAAAACACAGTTTCACAATGAATAAGACACCGAATGCCCATCATACATTACCTGGCAGTCAACTAATAATACCAATTGACATTTTAAAAACACATCCACGCAGGAAACCCAGAACCAAGGAGGTCTAATACCAAGAAAAAGCTCTCTAATAATATTTGCGATTTAAATTTTGCTTGCAATAAATTTTGTTTCGTCAGGGTACAGGGTTACTTTTCAAAACTTGATCCGACACTAAATGCTCAAGCAGCCTAATTTACACTTAGAAAACTCCTGATGTTGCTATAACAATGCAAAAAGCACTTATCAATTTGCTTGAAGTGAAAATCAGTCCTCCTTTCCTGTTCTCAGGTTTTTAAATCCATAAGGATCTCTTTCTCAATGGCGATGAGGCAGTGATGACAGCCGACTCGTCAGCAAGATCTCGCGCTCTTCCCTTTCAAATTACGTACATCACTTAAAGCGTGATTGCGTCACTCAAGGCCAGCTAGAAGGCCTGGACTAGGAAAATCCTACAGACCACACCCACAAGAACAAATAAATCAATCTGATTGGCTGACGAATCTGACAATCTGTCTTTAGATGCCTATTCACTTACAATGTTGGGGGATTCTGTGGAAATTCTGAAGGCCTGATGGGGTGGAGCTCAGACTCAAGCGCTGCTTCGGCTAAGGAGCATGGCTTTGGGCATGCGATTTGTGAAACAGTTGTCACACTTTGCTTGTAAGCATCGAGGAATAAATTCTGATCGGATACATTTTTTTTGTTTTTTGCTATTGGTTTGTAGATTAATTAGGAGTGAAAATACATAGGCAAAAATTTCAATGAGAATGAAAGGATGAAAAAATATTTATTTATTAGGCATGTTACACCTGCAGAGAAGGCTTATGAGTTGCTGTTATGAGTGTTGCCACATAAATGAATAACTTCTGAGGGCCGAGGACGTGAACAGCTCCTAGTAGAATCTCAGAGAAAATAAACTTACAGTAAATCCGTTAGTTACAGTAATTCTGACACAAGGTGAATGCAGCGTAATATTCATCTGGTCATGTGATCTCAACATGGTGCCTGCCATAAGGGGGGACTACCCTTTTGTGGAAAAAAAGCCATTTCTAGGTCACTGATATGACTGACAATGTCTCATCTGAGTGTATATCATTTTCATTTTCATTTTTTTTATTTGTTTCCTTTTTTTGAATGAAAAAATACTTTTACCTATAATTCCTCCATTATATGGTACATGTCCTCATACAAGAATACTGTATGTGTTTCAGCTCAACTTAATTTACCATAATAAATAATCAAAACAAACAGTATAGTTCAAACCCAAGACAAACAAGAGACCTCTAACTTGCCCAGGCCTGGCCTGTTGCCACAGCTACACACAGCCAACAGACAAAAATATGCAAGCGTTCACGTAAGAGAACAGTAAGAGGAAGGAAACGCATGCACCTGTAGATCACTCAACAAGCATATCATACAAAGTTCATCCAAAAGACTTCAACAAAACCTGCTATTAAGCATGGTAAATACTCAAAAAAATATGATAATGACATCAGATGATTCATAATATTTTATTCAGCCAGATCTTTTAAGTATATTCTTATACAAGTGATCTGTCACAAAGTCTCTCTCTCTACAGCACCTCTCTCCACCTCCCACCAGTAGCGCTTCCTATATTCTGCCTGGATTAACACACAACATGACCTACAAGACCCAAAAGTATAAAAACTAGGGAAGAGCCTTTTAATCTGCCAATGGAACAAAGCCTTTTTGTACAAGCCTTACCCTGACTTTGTCACTACCAGTTAAACTCACTGTCTATTCTGCAATATAAAGCCTGGGCCACCTTACTCTTTCTCCATGCCCCCTCTCAGTTCGTGTGGCCGCCCTCTGCCTGTAGATCACAGCACAGAAAGCCCAGCTAATCCCCGTGTCACTCTGCCATGGTCAGCCCTAAATCCTGCTCCTCGGTAAACCAATCTCAGTGTTTTTTATCTAGATTTATTAGATTATAAGCCCTTTTCTGGCTCTGCCTGAGTCAGTGCGACACATACTAATCCTAATCGGAATAGACAAGTATTAGCCCAGTTCAAGGGGAGCTAAACTGTGACGGTGTGCATCTTGCTGTGAGAAAACAGCCAATAACACTTGAAATGTTTGCAACCTTTTTTTTTTTTCTTTTTTTTTTTTTTTAAACAAAGCATTTCAGGGCACACGTTGTCCACATTGGGCAATATGATTGACAGAGTAGATTTCTGATTAGTTTAATTTTCAGATTGACTAATAAAGGGTGGGCCACTACTTGATTAATTTACTTGAGTCAGGGGCTGTCACAGAGACAGGTGTACTATCTTAAGACACCTATTACTGCAAAATATGTAAGGTAATAGTAGCATTTTATGTGTAGTAGCATCTTACAGCACCTTTAAGCCTTTAAGAGTGAATATAATCGTATCATGCCATACATTGTGATAAATAATCTTAGGCTTTTTTCAGAGGCTGCAATTAATGTGTGCTGGCAGTGAGTTACACCTGCTGGAATGAGTCCATGTGACATATGAGGACAGGCCTGACTACTGTCGAACCAAAGGTGTCTCTCTACATGAATACTCAGCCAAAAGTGTGGGCTCCAGCAGGAACATCAGAAAATACTACTGAAATCCACTAAAATATCCACACTTGTGTAAATTTATGCTACTGTTTGGCACTACTGAAGTCAATCATAGATTCATCTTTGCAAGTATGAAATATTAGAGAGTATTAAAATGGTTTTGTACCAGTAGGCTTATATACCTCTGTAAAAAAGGTATGTAAAACCTCTGAAAGGGACTTTTAAAAGGTGGTCCTGGGCTGAAAAGATAGTCTCTGGAGACTGAGGCCACTATCTTATTGCTTATTGAATATTGTGCAGTATACACTATATACTACCTACTAGAGGTCAACTGATAGTGTATTATGCTGATAAGATAACTAAGTCGGTATAAAAAAGGCTGATAACTCATGAATCGGATGATATGTTTTAAAAATCGATTTCTATAATAATAAAAAAAAAAAAAACAAATCTTTGTCTTTCCTTACTATGAAAATAACAGACATTTGAGGCTACAAGCGTCCAAAATGAATTAAATCCCAAAAACCCAATAATAATCAGAAATATTAAGATTTCGTTCAAAATGTGGGACTTTTAACTATAAACAAGCCCAAAATACACTGGGGACTCTTATTTTGAAATAAAAGAGACATGGCTCTGTTAAAATGCTCAGTAAGTATTAACCAAATAATGGTAAATGATTAAGAGTTTGGTATATATATTTCACCAGATGAGGTTTATTGATGAGAAGGGAAAAAAAAGTGACAACTGTCGGCATAGATTTTTACCAATAACTGATAGTTCAGAAAAGCAACTATCAGCACAGATCAGTCGGTAAAACTGATATATTTGTCTACCTCTACTTCCTACTATGTTAAACATATATAATAAGAAAAACAGTAGACATTATGCAATGCTAAAAATTTCAAACAGAAGTAGCATGCAACATTGTTGTTACATGACATCAAAATGTTATGTGAGTGGCATACATTTACTATCTTGAAAACTGATATTTTGTAATTCAGTTTTATACATGTACAAATTTAAACTTTTTGCAGTCCAATCAAATTATGAGTCAAAATTTAGATGCTTTTGGTTTATTTGTCACACTGGAATTATGTACTGCACATTTTGGTAAATGTATCCGGTGGTCCAGTGCATACAGAAAATGTGCATACTGTGCACAGTATTCATACTGTATACCGATCAGCCACAACGTTAAAAGCACCTGCCTAATATTGTGTGGGTCCCCCTCATGCCGCCAGAACAGCACCAACCATCAACTCAGAATAACATTCTGAGATGCTATTCTTCTCACTACAATTATACAGAGCGGTTATCTGAGTTACTGTAGACTTTGTCAGTTCGAACCAGTCTGGCCATTCTCTGTTGACCTCTCTCATCAACAAGGCATTTCCGTCCACAGAACTGCCGCTCACTGAATGTTTCTAGTTTTTGGCACCATTCGGAGTAAATTCTAGAGACTGTTGTGTGTGAAAATCCCAGAAGATCAGCAGTTACAGAAATACTCAAACCAACCCGTCTGGCACCAACAATCATCCATGCAATTATCTAATCAGCCAACCGTGTGGCAGCAGTGCAGTGCATAAAATCATGCAGATATGGGTCAGGAGCTTCAGTTAATGTTCACATCAACCATCAGAATGGGGAAAAATGTGATCTCCGTTATTTGGACTGTGGCATGATTGTTGGTGCCAGACGGGCTGGTTTGAGTAATTCTGTAACAGCTGATCTTCTGGGATTTTCACACACAACAGTCTCTAGAATTTACTCCAAATGGTGCCAAAAACAAAAAAGAAACATGATGAGAGAGAATGGCCAGACTGGTTTGAACTGACAAAGTCTATGGTAACTCAGATAACTGCTCTGTACAATTGTGGTGAGAAGAATAGCATCTCAGAATGTTATTCTTCTGTTGGCGCAGTTTTAGCGGAATGAGAGGGACCTACACAATATTAGGCAGGTGGTTTTAATGTTGTTGCTGATCGGTGTGTACTGCAGAAATAGTCAGAGTCCTATGTTAGTATACTATTATGAACATTTCCGGTTCCTAATGCATCTGTCCTGGTGTGTGTATTTGAGAGTGCAAGAGAGAGGGTGAGAGAGAGAGTGAAAGAAAGGACACAAATGCATTGTGCATGTCAGTGCATGGTATTACATTTGTGTGTCCATGTCTGTTTATACACAAGGACCACAGATTCAGAGACAGCAGCCTGAGCGCATGTAGCCTCTGGCTGACAGGAAGAGGTGAGGGAGATCTGACAGCAGTGTCTGCTCCCTGTACATATTTGCCTGGCCCTGCAAGCGAGAGGCTGCCCATGGATCCTCCCCTCCGGGCAGGCATGTGAGCCTACATATCACTTCCCATTCCCTCCTCACTGTTTAAACCAGTTTAGAAGAGAGACATATCTACGCTGTTCCGAAACCTAGTGAGATACCTATTAAAGGAATAGTTCACCCAAAAATGAAAATTCTCTCATTATTCACTTACCCTGATGCCATCCAAGATGTGTATGACTGTCTTTCTTCAGCAGAACACAAATGAAGATTTTTAGAAGACAGAGCTCTGTCAGGTCCATATAATGCAAGTAAATGGGTGCCAGCACTTTGACGGTCTAAAAGTCACATTTAGGCAGCATAAAAGTAATACATGCGATTCCAGTCTATCAATGAATGACTTCTGAAGCAAATCAATAGGTTTATGTAAGAAACATGTCGATAATTAAAACATTTTCAATTTTAAATTGGCAATTTCGTCTAGGGCTCTGATGCTGTTTGAAATGGCCGAACTCTCGCATGACGTTCGTTCTTCTGTTAAATAAGCGCTGCTTCCGAATTCTCACGTGAACTCGCTGACGCACTTATGTTACGCGATAGCTACGTGATGCGTCAACTGCTGGCAGGAATCGCTTTTTAAAAGTTAATAACTTTTTAATTATCAATTTATGTTTTACACAAATGTATCGATTTGCTTCAGAAGATATTCATTGATCGACTGGAGTTGCAAGGATTACTTTTATGCTGCCTAAATGTGACTTTTGGACCGTCAAAGTGCTGGCACCCGTTTCCTTGCATTATAAAGACCTGACAGAGCTCTATCTTCTCCTAAAAATCTTAATTTGTGTTTTTGCTGAAGAAAGACAGTCATACACATTTGAGATGGCATCAGGGTAAGTGAATAATGAGAGAATTGAAATTTTTGGGTGAACTATTCCTCTAAATACCTCATGAAATTGCTTGATGAGTGTAGTTTTCGTTCCAGTGCTGAAACAGGAAATTTGGGCAAGACAAATCGACGGGATTGTCCCTTTTATTAAATATACAATAGGCTTGAGTTACGTCACAGACATGAACCTTGATTTACTTCTTGCTATTGCTAGTCAGAGACTGTCAATTATAAATGTGTATATCTGCTAAAAGTTCATTTTTTAAACCTTTAGAAGTATACTAGCATATAAATGGCCTTGAAGCTAACAGACATGGACTAAAAGTAAAAAAACTCAGAGTGATCTAAACTGTGAATTCAGTGTCAGTAGTTGAAAGCTCTTCAGCTGAAATCGGTCTGTCCTTAATGAAATTCAAACCACTGCCCCCAGTGAACAATGCTGGATGTGTTGTTACACATATGGGCACGTGTGAGCTCCATTTTCAGAGTGAAATATCCACAGAAAAACAGTCAACAGGGATGAATATTTTATAAACAATACACCCCAACCCCAAACCTAACCATCAGTGGAATCAAATGTAATCTTAGAGGGAAAATGCAACCATTGTTTATGTGAAAGCAATTACTTCCTGCATTCCACGGGAACAATCTCGTGTCTTCGAGGCTGCTCGCACAGCAGGAAAACCTATTTTAATTCATGCAAAAATGTCTGAGATGGCGCTTGTAACTTGTGAATATGTATTTAATACATTTAATGAATTTTAACATTAATACATTCAATAATCGCCATAAAATAAAATATAACAGGAAATAAAAACAGAAAAGATCAATTGCCATTAAAAATATTTTTTATATAACACTTCACACTTTTCAGCTCTCCTGCTGTGCTTAAGTACTTCCCTGAAGACCAATTTTGTATTACAAACTCTCCTTTGGCTGACGTTTTGTGTTTGTCACATAACATATTGTGAAATATAGTATGTGAACATACAAAAGAAATTAATAAAATAATTAATAAAACTAAAATATATATATGTTGGGGTTAAAGTTTAAAGTTTTCACAATTCAATTTGGTGGAATTTTGCTATGACATTAAAATGTGTAAATCTTATTTTCTGAGTGTTGGGACGCAAAGCTTGTTTCTCCCCTCACATGACCTGACCTGTGTTCTTGTTTATTGTATTTTCTGACTTT
Source organism: Myxocyprinus asiaticus (assembly GCF_019703515.2). Lineage (NCBI taxonomy): Eukaryota > Metazoa > Chordata > Actinopteri > Cypriniformes > Catostomidae > Myxocyprinus > Myxocyprinus asiaticus. The sequence goes on from NC_059371.1 coordinate 27,486,353, forward strand.
TTTGCCATTGACACAGAAGTGCCAGTTTTACAGGTCAAATACAGAGGTTGCAATACACATATTTGATGGACTGAGTTGTAAAATTATAATCATGGTCTATTTTTATCCATCATATTAGTTAACATTTCCCTGATACATTTTATATTTGATATTTAACTCAATGTTTCCAGTTAAAAGTGACAATGCGTGGCAAGCGCGAGTCTGATGATACAGGTGTTCTATTTAATAATTTGCATAGTTGGGGAACGTACTTTTAAAAGTGCACTTACATTATTGATGTTTCAGACTAAGAGTGGCAGAGAACGTCTGGCGATCTCTTTCCGCACACACATACAGCACACATGCAGAGAGCGAGCGGGCAGGCGAGCAAGAGAGACCGTGTAAAAAAGTACTTTTAAAGAGTGCGTGCTCTGCCGCTCTCAGCCAGAATAATCACATAAGGGCATGCTAACACATGTAAACTGATGCGCAGTATCAAATGTATGATAGTCCTAACTGTAGAGAGAACATCAACATGAAGAGAAAGCTTTTTTCATGTCTAAAACAAAAGAAGACGTACAAGTCACCCTATGATAAGATCACACAATACTGAAAATATCAATAAAAACAGTTCAGTGTAATTACATTTTTATTAATTTGTGTTTATTTATAGTGTGTCTCATATTTGTATGCTTATTTGAGTATCGCACCAGTAGCTTAGCAACATGCTAATGTCACTTTTAAGGTTCCATGAGGCTTAGGATGCTGCCTTAGAAGGAAGTTGCCTATGTAGTCAGTAGGCACCGAGGCAGCTCACTAGGTTTTGGAACAAAGCTATCATTTATCCTTTTCCGGCTGCAAGTTCATAACCTGGTATATCAAGAAGATCCCGGAACCACCTCTCCATGCTTATCATATGTTTGTTATAATTACTCGTGATAGACAAACATTCAGGCGCTCCACTCAGCACTCACTGAATGTGCCTGTTATAGACTATTTATTTCCAAATCAGGACCTCGTCTGCTTTGTGAGAAAATCCATGTCCGTCCCGGCTGCTCTTTTCCAGCTCTGTCTCTTTTATGTAAGTGGGAGATATTTCAGCCAGCTATCGGTTTACCTTATACGTGCTGGTATATGCAGGAAAGGTGCCCATGTAGGGTCACTGACTCTTCTCTAAACGTTCCTCAGAATCAACACTGCCTGTCTAGAGCCATTTGTCTCCTGTACCCTCTCTTTCTCTCTCTCTGCATGGAAAATATGGCATGCTCTTCAAACTGGAATGTAGTGCTGAGTTGCATGTCTGAGGGGGCTTGATAAAATGCCCACAAGTAACACAAGCCTTGGTGGCACTTTGAGAATCAGCAGGGGTTGACGTTGGTGAGTGATTTGGCTGAGCTTATGCATTTTTACAGCACGCAGTCATATCTACTGACAACAAAAATCAATCCTGTAGTGGAAAGCCATCAGTTTAGTTGACTGTGGAAAGGTTAAGCACCAAAACATAAACAAAAAGCCTTTAAACACTTATTGAAAAAGCAGTGCTGAGCCCAGTCTCACTTAGCCAGATTTGAGGGATAAAGTCTGGTCCTCATGCAGCTTATTCTGCCAAAAAAAAAAAAAAAAAAAAAGAAAAAAATGCCCATTTACACAGGAAGACACTATTCCACAATAAAAACCAGGCATGGAAAACATGAATTCAAATAGCGGTGCAGCAAACTCTGCAAGTGTTGTATGCAGGCAACACTGAAAAAGAGCAGAATATCTATGAAGACTTTAGAATTTCTGCTAGAACTTAAATAATAAGTAAAAAGTGATAAGTAGCAACTTATTCACAGATATTAATTCAGAAAACAAAGTGGAAAATTCTGTGGGCACGCCATCTGAGGCTAAGTCAACTTTAAGTCTGGATAAATTCTCTATTGAAGTGTTCTTCATATACATATGGATGGAAACCAACACAATCTGCTAGAATGAAACATTGAGTTGAAAGCAGGAGTCTTATTGGACTTCTGAGGAAAGCAGGAGTCTTATCATCTCCAGTGAGCAGGTGGGGAAGCAAACAGCTGTTTAAATGTGAGGGAGGCAGGAGGAGGTTAAAAGGAGTCAATGGAGGCTAAAGAGACACCAGGTCTAGCGATGACAAAAAGAGAGGCCAGGGAAACCACATCAAACAGGCCATGGAGAACAGCCAAGATGAACACACAAACTGTTGCAGAGTGAGAATGCAAATAATGGTATATGCTGTTTACTATTTGTAGTATTTGAATTTTAAAGTGTAGTATCATCCCAAACATTTAATGGTTATTTTACTACATGGAAGCATTCGCTGTTTAACAGCTGACAGAAGTGACGTTTCAAACGCACGTGATGTGTTGCCAATAGATTTAGCACATTAGCCAACATCAGTTCAACACTTGTATCTAAAACAACATAGATATTCACGCAGCTTGGGGTGAAAGTAAAGCATTCAACTCACATTTGTAAGGTGCTGTATTCACTGATGTTTTGCCAGATGCTATATTCTTTATTATTTACAATTGTTTTGTCAGACCAGCAGCACAGCAAAGTAACTCCGCCCCTTCCGCTATCTACGGCAAGCTGTGTGCATAAAGTGTCCAACATTCCACACTCCGTTTTGACGACTGAAAAAGTGCATCATCCGGGTACTTAAAATACACTTGTTTTGCTGCATTTTCAGTGTAAACGTACTGCTCGCACTACTTACTCTACAAAATGGCATAGAATGGTGCAGAAGTATGCAGTTTGGGACGCACCTATTCTTTTTTTTTTTTTTCATCTTTTCCAGTGAACATATTTTAACCTCCTGTAAATAAGATACGTTTATTTTAGGAACAAAATACAAAGACTTGTTCTCACAGAATATATGGTTTATTTTTCGTATGCCCTTGGTAAATAGTTTTTTTTTTTTTTTCTTGTTTTAACAGAAATGTTCCATATGCAATACATTTGGCCATGTTTTTAGAATTTTTTAAGCAATACTCTGGGTTCAGAATAAGTTAAGCTCAATCGACAATACAGTATGTGTAGCATAACATTCATTACCACAGAAAATAATTTTGACTTGTTTATTTAAAAAAATAAAGAACAAAATTTGTGGTTAAAGTAACGCACTTAAAATAGAAGTGAATGGAGCCAGTACATAAACGTTAAAATACACACAAAAGTATAGCAACAAGGCGTAAACATTATATGTGTTAACATGATTTTACTGTGATAAAATTACTTATTAACCTTATCTGTGCAAAGTTATATCCAATATTTTGTTGTCATGACGAAATAATGATGGTAAACCTGTAAGTACTAAAATCTACACTAAAATCAGATAGTACAGAAATTTTATCACAATAAAATCATGTTAACATGTAACATGTTTATGTCTTGTGGCTATACTGTTGAAACAGTGTGTATTTTAATGTTTATGGATTGGCCACATTCACTTTTTTGGAAGTGCGTTATTTTAACCATGATTTTTCTTCTTTTGTATTTTCTGTGGTAATCAACATCATGCTACACACATTGTCGATTGAGCTTAACTTGTACTGAACCCCGAATATTTCTTTAAGAATGCTTAAAAAATGGTCAAATGGGTAAAAAATTAGAAGATAACTCAAAATAAACTTAATTCAAGATATATTCTCTGAAAACAACTTAGACAATTTTGCCCCTCAAATAAATGTATCTTATTTTAAGAATGAATATATATATATATATATATATATATATATATATATATATATATATATATACTGGCAGCCAAACGTTTGGAATAATGTACAGATTTTGATGTTTCGGAAGGAAATTGGTACATTTTTGATCAAATCTAGACAGGCCCCATTTCCAGCAGCCATCACTACAACACCTTATCCTTGAGTAATCATGCTAAATTGCTAATTTGGTACTAGAAAATCACTTGCCATTATATCAAACACAGCTGAAAGCTATTTGGTTCATTAAATGAAGCTTAACATTGTGTTTGGGTTTGTTTTTGAGTTGCCACAGTATGCAATAGACTGGCATGTCTTAAGGTCAATATTAGGTCAAAAATGGAGAAAAAAAAGAAACAGTTTTCTCTAGAAACTCATCAGTCAATCATTGTTTTGAGGAATGAAGGCTATATAATGCTTGAATTTGCCAAAACACTGAAGATTTCATACAAAGGTGTGGCTATGGCAGCTGCCTGTAGCTTTCTCTCTCCCGAACTGCCGCATCTCATTGCATTTATCCCTCTCCTTGGCTGATTAGCCCGATTGGGGGCCGGGCGTGCATAGACACCCTCCTCCTTGTCACAAACACAGACTCACAGACACAAGAGATAATTGGAAAAGAGTGTTATGGATCTTAACCCCATTGAGCTTTTGTGGGATCAGCTAGACTGTAAGGTGTGTGAGAAGTGCCCAACAAGACAGCCACATCTATGGCAAGTGCTACAGGAAGCGTGGGGTGAAATTTCACCTGAGTATCTGGATGTGGCAAGGTGGAGACACCCGGCCCCTAATTAGGCTGATGAAGCCTGAGAGGGATAAAGACAACCGGAGATGGCAGTACGACAGAGAGAGAGTTACGGGCAGCTGCCCGACACCTGTGTGGGTGTCTTTTGGTTCAGTTTATAATTAAACTATTATTTATATTACCAAGCCAGTTCTCGCCTCCTCCTTTCCATTGAGAGTGTTACACTGGTGCCGAAACCTGGAAAGGAGGAAGGATGCGCCATAGTAGAGTCCTCGCCACTACCATCCACCCCAACGGAGCAGCCACGGCCATCCGCTGGGGAATGGAGGAGCCCGGCCGCTGACCGTGAGGGGAGGAGGGGCTCCTAACTGACCGCCTGGAGCGGGAGGAGACCCATACCAGCTGCTGAAACGCAGTGGGGTCTGAGACTTTTTTTTTTTTTTTTTTTTTTTTTTTTTTTGTCTTCGGGAAAACAACACAAAAATACTGATAAAGAAATTATGCAGTGTATCCAAATCACAGCATATGCTCATCTTTTCAGCAGGTGAGTTTGATGGTGAAAGAAGGGATAAGGGAGGAAAATTTACAGTTGGAGGAGGAAACAGGGAGGTGGTAGGCAGTAGTTAAGGTAAACACAAACGACTGATGCTTCACAGGCCCAATCAATCTGGCACACCAATCAATCGTGCAGCAGCCATACACTTCGGCCTATCAGAGGCCAGCCACTCACTCAGACGAGCACCTGACTAATACCCACTACAATGTCACTTCTATATTTGTATCCCACTAATCTGCTCTCCGGGCTCCAATCTTTTCCACTTTCTTGCAAATGTATCACTAGACTGAAAGGCCAGTGCCAGATCCTAAGTGCCTAACCCCTTTAAATTAAACTGTGGCATTTCAGATAAAGCCCCTAAATTCCTTATCTCAGCGCTCTGAAGAGTCTGTAAAGACATAGTGTCACTTTTCCTAAAACAGAGGCTGTGACACACACAACACCCCTTCTGGCCTCCCTTTCCTCCATTTAGAGGACAAAATCTTGACAAAAATAGAACAAAATTCAAGTAAGGCACATTACAATACAGACAGCTATCGTTCCACAAGTGCAACCATGATAGCTCTTGATGGCCACTGTCTGTGTGCCAGCAAAATACTGAACACCCAAGCAAACACAGTGTACAAATGATTTTTCAGACTTTTTTGACCACTGCTTCCTGTTCATAACTCAAGAGACATAATGAAGTTCTCAATTGTGTCTTGTTTAAGTATCAACTTTGTTTAAAATGTTTCTCTTAAACTTTCTTTCAAGAAACAATTGCTAAATATATAGTAAGATTATATTTGAAGAGAAATTTTGGAGTTTATATTGAAATCTCTGACTTTTGATTGCAGACTTTGGTATCTTGGCAAATCCGAATACAGTGTTAGTCCATTGAGGCGTGAGATTACTCAAGTCTTTTTTTAAGTCTAAATTTGCTCTCCATTTGATTTCAGTGCTGTTTAGGAGAAACTATTGAGATATTCAAGGGATCTCATTTGTGATTTTTCTTTCCAGTGGGTTCAAAACACCTATAAAAGCTGAAGTTGCAAATAAAAAATTTTCAAAAACTGAATTGGATAAAACAGCTTCTGTTTTCAGTCGGCCTCATGTCAAGTCTTTGTTAGCACACTGTGTAACAGTTACACCAGCTTGTCAATATAGAGATTCATTACCTAATATGGGACCTGAAGCATTCTGAGTTCTTTTGAGTATGTGTGATAATGTGTCCTCTACACTCTCTCTTCCTATTCCTCTCTCTTTTTTATCCCAAGTAGTTAGATAGTTCACCCAAAAATGAAAATCCTCTCATCATTTACTCACCCTCATGCCATCCCAGATGTGTATGACTTTCTTTCTTCTGCAGAACACAAACGAAGAAGAATATCTCAGCTCTATAGGTCCTCACAATACAATTGAATGGTGGCCAGAACTTCTCATAATCCATAAGACTCCAATGGTTAAATCCATATCTTCAGAGGTGATATGATAGGTGTGGGTGAGAAACAGATCAATATTTAAATATAATAAATTCATATTTATTTAAAAAATATTTTAGCGATATTGGATTACTTGGAGGGTTACTTTTACGCTGAGTTAAGTAATTTTTGGAGATTCAAAGTTCTGGTCACAATTCACTTGCATTGTATGGATCTACAAAGCTAAAATATTCTTCTAAAAATCTTCATTTGTGTTCCGCAGAAGAAAGAAAGTCATACACATCTGGGATGGCATGAGGGTGAGTAAATTATGAGAGAATTTCCATATTTGGGTAAACTATCCCTTTAAATCTATCACTTCTAAACATTCAAAATCAATTTTCAATCTGCAACTCATAAGATCACTCTGCTTAAAAATAACAGCTTAAATGAGCCTAAGGTGATTTTCTGGTCTTTGTATTAGCTTGTCTAGCTGGCCTCCCAGATTGCATGTGTCCAAAACCTTCTAAAACCAGCAAACCAGACCAGCCTGGTTTAAGCCTGAGTAAAGCTGGGACATGTTCAAGGTTCAATATGAAGTAGCAAATATTGTAAAACAGCACAACTAAATATACACATTTGCAATATACAGTTTGCCGGTATTCTGCATAAAGGCCAAGTCTAACTATCTAACTAAGTTATTTCTTCCAATGTCAAGAGGTTTACTCTGGTTTTATTTATCAAGGGTGGATTTTTAATGTCCTTTCTTTAGTTTCTAATCTCATTTTGATATTATGTGACTTCCTTCACCCACCCAGCCTATTGTTTTCCCCCCATTTTCGTGAATGAGGTCAAAACCGACTGTTCCTTTTCAGAAGGTCAAAAAACATAATAGGAGAAAAGCACTCTGGACCAAAGGTACTCGCATGCAGTACTACCCAGAGAAACAAATTAACCCTTTAAATGTGTCAAAGCACTTAACACAATCCACCAACTGCATGGCCACGCTGTGTTTAGCTTCAGCCTCTGGTGTTTATTTATCAGCACTGTTATCTAAGCTAGAGGACTGCCTGATTATTTAGACAAGTCACTGGAGTGTTTTCAGAGCCAGATGAGTGAGATCTCTTGTGCACAGCTCTAAGTATGCAGTTTGCTTAATTCCTGACCTTTCACCTCTCAGGGGTAATAATACCACTATATCTTCTCTCACACACAGACATACATCCGCAAAGCATACACAACTATCCAGGTGACTTATAATGAGGATAACTTATTAGTATATACACAGACACACATATGTGGCACTGGCTATGGAGGATTTTGTTTCTAAACCTTCCAAACTGTATCTAACATCGAAAAATTCTCTGAAAACAATGATTTAGTTAATTCTTTATTCAGCAAAAACTTGACTGCTTTGACTGAATGATTTCATCCTTATGCTAGAGCGACATCTTTGTTTCCGTCCATTTAACCTGTAACAATAATTTCTTATTTCTATTACATTTTATGAGTTTTCAGAACACAACTACATGTTCTTGATCAGGATATATGAACAACACTATAATATTTATAAGATTTGACAAGCTGAAGTGTAATTTCTGTGAAAACAGCATCCCCAAAAGAATTGCAAAAATGATGAATAATGTCACCACCACCCACTATTGGTGGAACAAATAGATAGTCCCACCCCAAAATCACAGAATTTGGGCTGGTCTGTATGTTCAAACAAACAGAGAAATGTTTTGATAGCACAACAGAGTCTTAATGTTTACACTTTTCAAGGGAATCAACCTATGAATGGCTTTCTTAAATTTGTTTCTGCATATTAAAAAGAACATAAATCACCGTGAAGGTAGCAAAGAAACTTAGGTTTTAAAGTTGAAGTGTTTTGAAGGTGGGGAAAGAGTAAAAACACATAGCTGACCTCTCCATCAGTTCTCTGTAATTCCTCCAAAGATTAATTTCATTCTTTTCCAATCAGAATGAAAAGTCCCTGACCCTCACTGAAAAATATATTTTTCCTTTCCATTTATTACTTGAGATTTTGAAAAGGAAGCAGATCATTTATAAATGTAGCCCTTTGTCCTGGTTGCGATTTCCTGCTTTTCCCATTTTTTCCAGTTTTGAACAAAACAGCAAGTCCCCTCAGATTTTCCCACTTCTTTTAAAATTTTACACCCAACTTCCACAAGTAAGCCAAACAGTGCTGCACACAGCAACTGCTAAATGAGCTCTCCGAGCAGAAAAGGCAGACTGAAAATAGAGTAAAAATAGAATAAAATCTCTGTTATCCAGCTGTCCCCTTTAAATCACTCACAGCCACTGCACGACAAGCTGTCACAGAGCACACCAGACTGTTTCAGAAGAGAAAAAAGAGACCTCACCATAGGATTTCTCAACCCGAACAACTGAGATATCTACAAGCAAAATGTCTTTAAACTCTTTTTCAGTATGTACGTCTCAGTCCCCCCCCAACCAGAGTTATGAGTTGTGCCATGCATTCCATAGTCAGTGCAAGGCCACTGACTATACAGAGAGATTGTACTAGAATTCAAGCTGTTATGAGTGGGGCATACTCATGTACAGGAAAGGCACACGTGTATACACTACAGCCGTGTAGTTCACACTGACTGAATGAGAGACAGAGACAGACGGTGCACTTGGCAACGTAAAGAACACTGATCCTAACAGTTCTCAAGTTTTCTACTTTATGTAAAGTTAGACGCGTTTGAAGGTTTCAAATATAGCCTCTGCCAAAGCGATTACTTTTAACATTGGCAAGCCCCTGCGCCGCTTCTATGTAGCATTCTTTAACACTTCCCTTTCTAACAGCCATATGCTCTAACGCAAAGTGCAGCCCCAGCTGCAGCAGAGAGGAGAGTATAAATTATCACTATAAATTAACGTGCTGCCAGTGAGTAGTCAGTTTTGCAACCAGCGGCCAAAATTAGTGGCATTTTGTTGTTTTGGAAATTGTTTAAGTGAGGCCTGATTGTTGGCTAGGCGCTCCCTGTTGCAGAGTGTAACAGACTCACAAAACCTGTCAAGAAAATATTAAATTTCACCTCCAAATCAACAGAAACAGTAAGAAATGTAATTGTATTTAACTTGTTAACTAGCACCCCCCTTTTGAAAAAAATCCAAGAAATGTCACATACCATATATATGGCATATCCAAGAATATGTCATATATATGGTTGCAGTTCACGAAGACTTGGTGTATTTTGAGAGAAAAATCACAAAGTTATAGGGAAAAATAGTTTGAAAAGCTTAATGTATTAAAAAATAAAGCCTATTTTTTGAGACCATTAAGATTATTTGCACTGTGACATGACTTTCATGTCAATTAAGCACTTCCTCCCCAATTCATATTACCAAAATGCCACACACACAAAAAAAATCGAATTTACATTACTGTAAAACATCTAATGAAATATTATTTACATTGCAAAATATTCATACATCATAGTAGAAATTGTTGTAATGCCTTTCAATTATGCTGATTTAAATTAAATTAATAGTATTTCAGTATTTTTGCAGTAATATAGTGAAATAATTATTGTATTAAAGTCACTGTCATCTACTGAGAATCACAACTGAGAACTATAATAATTTCAACAAAAAGTAATAATAATAATAATTTTTAAAAAATCATGATAATAATAATAATAAATCCTAAGGAGGATATACAGTAGTTCTTGTGAAATGGTGTCTATGTGCATGATCATTTTTCATGGCTTTAAAAAATTGGTAAAAAATATGGCATGTACTTAACATTTTTTTTATCTATGTAAACTAGTTCATTTCTAAGAAAGTGCATCACCATATGCATAAATTAAGTCAGATAAACATAAGGCCTGTTGCACTTGAAGCACTGCATGGTAACTGCTCTAGCAACAACATAAACGAACCCAACACAAGAGCAAAAAATGTCAGTTTCACTTCAAGGAAGTTCTCTTAATAAGGTAAAAAAGGATGAAGATACATCCCAGGCGCACAGTGTAACCCACAATGTGAATGAAATACATTTTCACTGTTCACAGACATTCCTGTTCCAGAATCTTCAACACATTTTATTCTCTTTAACCTTTTTACTGGGTCAAATGTTGTTCCAGTCAATGTTCTAGTCATTCAGTAAACCAACCAGCACACAGCCACAGGGAGAGGAGTGGTAAGACTTACTCTGCTATAAATCCACAGACAGGCAGGCAGTAGTGTGGGCAGGCAGGCAGGCTGGGGCTGCTTTCTGAAAGGCCCACAATCAAGCACCAGATAAACTGTATTTTGTGCAAGCTGCATTGTCTCTGTCCCTCTGTTCTGCTAATCTAATGTGTTCAACATGGTCTTGGTCACCTTGACTTTGGTTGCCATAGCGCTCCATACAAACATATCCCCACCCAGAAAACACCAAATAAGGCCAAGGGAAAAATCTCATAATCAAAGAGGTGAAAAGACAGAGTGGAAAACGCTGCTAAACTGGGGATCCTGGGGTTAGTTGTCACACAGGGAAGTTGTCACAAAGGCTATATCTCAGTAACAATAAGATTTGGAGTCAAAAGTCAATTTGTGCAAATGTGTGTTTGGTTTCGAACACCTACTTCAAAACCCTCTAGAATATATCATCATATATTTGTTATTGCTCTTGGGTAACTGGCATACATTCAGGCAAGGATCAACTATGTTATGAAGGCAGATTTTTACCGTAAGGATTAAATGTGTTCTTAGGACAAAAGTATTTTTCATAAAAGTCAGGTCAGGTATGTTGGCAAGTTTGTTACTGTTGTAAATGTCATAAATGTATAAAAAAAAAAAAAAAAAAAATGTTAATTACAATATTTGTTTAAAAAAAAAATCTATTTTAGTATATTAGCTTTTTTTTTTTTTTTTTTTTTTGCTCAATATTGCGGATGTAGAAAAAGAAGTCCCACCTTACAGGTAAAAGAGCCAGTCACCTTTTAGATACAGACATCGCCTGCCAGTCAACTCGAAAATGCGCATGCGCTCTAGCTGGTCCAGCCTGAAAATGTTTTTTTTTTTTAGTGTGATCTGAGCTAAAGAAGAACAATTTATGATACCATTGTTGTCAGATTTAACTGCTGATTTGAAATATGTTCTTTGATCGCAATGATGACTCACCGTTATGGAGTTTTCAGTCTTTCCCCATTTAAGTGGATAGGAGCTATACTTTTGCCACTTGTATCCATACAAAATAATAATTTTAAACCATGACTTGCACTGCACATAAATATATAATATTGGCATTATATTCATGATGTTTAGCCAGAGGGGAACTGGCTCCCACAGTGAGCCTGGTTTCTCCTAAGGTTATTTTTCTCCATTAACCAACATCTTATGAAGTTTTTTGTTCCATGCCACAGTTGCCTTCGGCTTGCTCACTGGGTTTCTAAATACAATTATTATTTAATTACTTATTTTTATACACATTTCATAATTGTATTTAACCAAACTACACAATGATGTATTCTAAGACTTTATAGATATTACGGTTTCATTTTCTGTTAATGCATGATCTTCTGTAAAGCTGCTTTGAAACGATGTGTGTTGTGAAAGGCGCTATACAAATAAAAATGACCTGACTTGACATGACAAAATTGTCTGGGAGCATTTCAAAGATGGCTGCTGAGTGGACTGACTTGCCTTAAAAGAGACTTTGGGGACACGTTTCCCTATCAACCCTCGATGTTCACATGAAACCTATGCCACTGGCTTAGTGGCAAGTTCCATTGTGAGAATTTTCCCCCATATAGAGTGACAATATGTTCCGCCATCGGGTCAACATGTGTTCAATTAAATACACCTGGGCAAGAATGGTTAAAATGTTAAATCGTTTTTAATAGCCAAGATTTAAATATATGTGATTATGCGGAAATTTAGACCTACTCTGAGAAATATTCACCAGAGTAAAAAGTGTGACAACAAGCCCCGGTCTCCCTTTATCAGAATAAATCACACTGTACTTGTAATGAATTAAAATGCAGCGTATTACAGCTGGAAATGTAGCGCGATGATGAAGACTAATTATTCGGGGACAATAAACACATTAAACCTCCATCTTTGTGGGTAAATGTTTATGCATTTATAATTATCATTCATATTTAATAAACAAAAGATAAATTTGAGTCATTTAAGACTAAGGCCCTTTAAGTGTGATTGGGGCCAACGATGTTTGTTCTCAATATGACCTTTAAACACTTTGCTGAAACACAGAGGAATGAGACGACGAGAAAGCAGCCATCCTGTCTGGCAGCCGACCCTAGCAGATGCGACTACTGAGGAGTTCAAAGAATTCTGCATGGGGGCAAGGCTATTTACATAATCCTTCAGATATATTCCCCTGCAACCTAATCAAATTATTCACAAGTCTAGCCCCTAACCATGTAGACCCCGCAATGCACAGCCCTTACATTACAGCCCTCTCTCTTCCTTAATCATATCGAACCAAAAGAAGTGTCGATTTTCCCTTTAGAATGGAAGGCAGCCACAGAAAACAAAGCATCGCTATGTCAGAAACACAACACATTCTTTTCCCTCCAGGTCCATTTCGCTTGCCATCTCAAATTAGTCCTCTATTATATTTGCTTTTCATCTGACACATTTAGAGGGAGAATATTGGCTCGCCGAGCGCTAGGGTTAAACAAACTACGCAGCCGATACAAAGAAACAGATAATTTGCCATTCCATTGTGGAGCAGATCATCACAAGTTAATAATTTGAAATAATGTCATTATTTTCCCACAACCACACACTAAATTTGCGCATTATCTTGTCTACTCGACCAAACGACATACACTGAGATACCCTAAAATGCCCTGTGCGTGATTGGCTTGATACTTTTTCATTCACTTATCCTGACGCCAAGCGATTGACAAAACCTTATTCAAACAATAGTATCAAAAAGGCATATTTAAACACTGATTTCTAAGCTTGCAATATGAAACTTGTCTGAGCAAATGCTTATGTGTGTTATCTACAACTCCTAATTCTGTGCAATGCAGTATGTTGCAATTACAGCTTTGTCTCAATAACAATAGGCCCCAATGCTACGCATCACCACGGTTACGTCTGGCACCGAAGGGGTTAAGTTGTCAGCCTTCATCAACAAAGTTTACATCATATGTGCGGTCAATTTTCAATGACTTCTTTTCCCATGTTGAAATAAACTATTTTATGTCTCCAAATATGCAGATCATTTTGCTTAATGAAAGATGCTTGACGTCTCCAATCCAATTAATATGCAAATGCAAGCGAGGATTTATTTGTGACATTCTGTATGGGTGAGAGAAAACAAAAAGACCTCTTAACAGTAACACTAATTGCTATGACTGATTGTCACATATCATCATTCACTCTGAATCTCCTAAATACCACATTTCAGATAAAATTCATGCTTGTACTTTGTGAGTATTTATTTACAAAGGGATCATATAGATCAGAGCATCCGGCACTGAGCACAGACCGCTCTCTACATGGCAAGGGCTTTGGGATAAACAGCCCTCTCCCCATCTCTTTCAGTAATTCTGTCTTTCTCTTTGTCTAAATGGAACACCTTGCTCTGAAAAAGGAAAAGATTATGTTTTACGAGGAAAAACATTAAAAAAACTAAAATCAGTGTTTTATATTGTCTACACAATATATTTGGTTGCAACGGCAATGAGGGTACATGACACAAAGTTTCAAGCAGTTTCAAAAGTGTGCGATTTGACATGCTATGGACTTTAATTCTTCTATAATTGTTATACTGTACATACACATATTAACTGACCGACTAGTATTTGAATATTTTAGAAATGCATTTGTCACACTGCGGGGCCATTTAAAATGAACTAGTGAAGGCCAAAAAGTGATTTAAGGAATAATCTGGGTTCAATACAAGTTAAGCTCAATCAACAGCATTTGTAGCATAATGTTGATTACTACAAAAATGTATTTCAACTTGTCCCTCCTTTTCTTTAAAAAATTTAATTAAATTAAAAATCTGGTTTTCAGTGAGACACTTACAATGAAAGTGAATGGGGCCAATCCGTAAACATTGAAAAATTGACTGTTTCAAAACAGTGACTTAAAAAAGATGTAAACAATATGCGTGTTACTTTAACATGAAAACATTTAAAAAAAATAATTGACTAACATTTCTGTGTACAATTATATAAAATGTTACAAATCCAGTGCATGACAATGTAACGTTGAAAACTCTAAAACCCTGAAACAACTGTAAAAATGACTTTTTAAATAAAGTAAAAATTATAAGCTTTACATTTATGCATTTAAAATCCCTCCAAAAATGTCCCCCATTGACTTCTATTGTAAGTGCCTCACTGTAACCTCTATTTTATTGTTGAAATTATTTTTTGTGGCAATCAACATAAGCCACAAATGCTGTTGATTGAGCTTAACTTGTTTTGAACCCAGAATATTCCTTTAAAACAATGTCGGCCACTTACAGGACCTGCAATATACACTTTTCCTTATACTGGTATACAAAAGTCAAATGCAGTAACTACATATTTTGTCAAAATTAAGTTTTGTAATAAATGGTGTCTTTTCGTCTATTTTCTGTCCTGTCACAGATGGGTTTGGTTCAACTATGATCAGATTAAAAAAAAAAAAAAATACAATTGAAGAGACTACAAAATCCAAACTAAAACCTAGTAACTTTGAAGCCATTTTCTCAGTTTCATTGTTGAGGTAGTTAATGCCTTTTGCCTGTGTATGACAGCATATGCACATAGTATGTAAATTTTAATCTAAAAATGTGATGTTGAGTAAAAGAAAAACTTTATGGACATGCAATGCATTAACTACCAATGTGCGCTTCTAAGCACTTCAAAATTACTCTACTTTTCTTTTTAAACTTCCTGTATCTTAGAACCCCTCACGCCATCTGAATGGTCAATAAATGTACTCATGCAGTTTGGTCTTTATTACTTTATTACTGTATTTATTACTCAAAAAATCACTAATGCAGCTTCACTATTAAAAACATTTAATGGACAGTGCAATATAATGTGTTGTTTGCATCATCCTATGGCTTTAATGTCTGAGGCAATATACAATATGCAGTGTTCATCTCATGCAGTGTGACTGACTTAAGATATAAGATGTGGCTTTATAAAACAGCTGAATAAAACAGCCACTCCACATTTAAAGAATTAGGCACAGTTATGCCACTGTGAAATTATTCCACTGTGACCAAAAATGAAAATGCAAATTTAACTCAGTATAACAAAGTTAAAACTGAAGTGTGTCATTTTTTAATGTTATAAAAACTACTTTTTTATCCATAAGTAAGCCATTTGTAGGTTGACTTCTCCCATAAAAAAAAAGAGTAAGAACTGTGTCTCTGTGGCATTATCAAAAGATTGCTCTGTTTGTTTGGGCATCCTGACCGCCTTGACACAGCAACATTGGTTCAACCTATTGCATGAATGTGGGGTGGGACTACCTCTTAGTCTGAACAATGGCAGCAGAGGAACTGTTCAGGGAAGATGTATGAAAACAATCATTATATTTCCATTCTGTTTTGTTGTACTGGTGCAGAAATTACACACGCTGCAGTCATGGAAAGGGTTAAAATGGCACTGTTACCAATCATATGTGTCCATTCCAAACAAACACCCTGAAGGATTCTACACTGAGAGGAAAAAGTAACAAATTAGTCCAGAATGATCAATCTGCAGCCATTTTATCCTTGTTTTTGAAGCTAACCTCAGTCTATAAAACTAACTAGAATGTAATTGGAAAATTGTTAATAATGGTCTTGAAAAAGACACTTTATCAATGGAGATGCAGTGGCAAAGCTGTCATGCTTAGGATGTCACACTGCCACTGACAAATGACTTGACTTAAGATTGAGTATATAATACAGAAACTAATTGGATAACATTTCTGATAACTGAAGGAAACATTTCCATGAATTTAGTATGACTCAACTATTCTTACTAAATACAGCAATAATAAGCCAAAAACATGATCAAATTTAGTGTCACAGTCCTGTCACTCTGTCAGTCTGGGTTTTTGTCTGACAGGACCGTGGCATCATCGTCTCATGTCTGTCTTGTGTTTCGTTGTCTGACTTTTTGTGAGCGCACGGTTTCGGTTGTATTCCCTGCCGTGCGCTCGTCGGTCTGTCTTGTTTCGTGTCTGGAGTATGGTGTCTGATTCAGTTTCGGTCCGTGTAGGGATCTGGATACTCATGCTCCATGTCTGTCTGTTATTGACGTAAGTGCATCATGCTTATGTCATCTTGGTAGCGTGTTGCGCACCTGGGTCGCGCACTGTCTTCATGTTGTGCTGAGGTTCGGTAACTTCGGTCTGAGATTTCGGGTTTGTGTGTGTCCGAACTCTCGCACAGGTTTCCTGTCTTGTTTTTGTCGCCTGGTGTGTGCATCGCTTGGCGTGTGCCTCACGATGTACGCTCGGGTTTTGTTTAATGTGAGAATGTGTGGCATCACTTTGTTTGCCATTGCTATGCATTCTCTCGTCTTGTTTGCCGGTTGGCATGGGCGTATATTGCCTGTTGTCTTGACGATGTGTGCTTATGCCATTCGGATGTTTTGTTGTCTTGTGAGAGCACGTGGTTTTGTTTTGTTTCTGTATTGCCGCGTGTCTCTTTGTCTTACGTCATACGCCTCCTTGTTTGCCCATTATTAGTTTATTAATCACACTTGCCCTGTCTTGTTAACCTGTTTGATTTCTCTCCCTATTGTAGTCTCCTTGTGTTTGCTGTCCAGTGGCAGTTCTTCTTGTTTCCAGTCTTGTGTGTCTTGTATTTCCAGTCGGTCTTGCTTCCAGTCCCAGTCCTGTTCGGTCCGGTTGGTCCTGATTCCCCATTACCCTCTGCATCAGCCCTGGATTATATTTCCTTTGTTTTATCCTCTTTGGGGTAGTTTATTTTTATTGTTTTTCCCCCTTGTGGGAGTATTTTCCCTTTATTTTTTGTATTTAATAAATTCCCTGTTTTTTAACTCTGCTTTTTGGTCCTGCCTCTTATCTGTGACAGTATGAACTGGCCCAGATGGACCCAGCAGATTTTTTTTTTGACTGGTTCTCCTGCTCACCAGCATGCAGAGCACGCCAAGAGGCTGCATGGGGTAAGGCAGGAGGACAAGTCCATGTGTGGATAAGACCTAGAATTTTTGTCACTGTCCTCGGGTCTGGGATACAATCAGACCTGCCTAATTGATCTTTTTTGGGCAGGTCTGAGTGAACCTATTAATCCTGTGTCCCAGAATGGGATGAGGATGAGTACTCGGGAGACTTCTCATCCTCATCCCAACCTGAGGATGAGGGCACTCCCCACACGAAGGTGGATGCCTCGGCCGAGCCCACTGCTGCTGACCGCCAGGAGACAGAGGCTGCAACAGCAGCAGTACTTCCCTCCGCCCGGAAGAGGAGGAGGAGGAGGGCACCTACTCCTCTGCCGCTGCCAGCGTCCTTGGCCATGGAGGCTGTTTCCCTTCCACTGCCAGCATACTTGGCCATGGAGGCCATTTCCCAACCGCTGCCAGCATCCACGACCATGGAGGCCGTTCCCCTTCTGCTGCCAGCCCAATGGCCACTTAGGCCATTCCTCTGCTGCTGTCTGTGCCCACGACCACAGAGGACATTCCCCTGCTGTTACCAGTGCCCATGCCTGCCACGGCCAATGAGCCAGCGCACATGCCTGCCACGGCCAATAAGCCAGTGCCCAAGCCTTCCACGGCCAACGAGCCAGTGCCCATGCCTGCCATGGCCAACGAGCCAGCACCCACGCCTGCCACGGAGGCTGTTTCCCTACTGCTGCCAGCATCTACAGCCATGGAGGTTGTTCCCCTGCTGCTGTCAGTGCCCACGGCCACGGAGGCCGTTCCCCTGCTACTGCCAGTGCTCTCGGCAACGGAGGTCATTCCCCAGTCGCTGCCAGCTCTTTCGGCCATGGTGGCTGCTCCCCAGTCACTGAAAGTGCTCCCGGCCACAGAGGCCACTCCCCAGTTGCTGACTCCCCAGTTGCTGCCAGTGCTCCCGGCCACGGAGGCCGCTCCCCAGTCGCTGCCAATGCTCCTGGCCACAGAGGCCGCTCCCCAGTCGCTGCCAATGCTCCTGGCCACAGAGGCCAGTCTCCAATCACTACCAGTGCTCCCGGCCATGGTGGCTGCTCCCCAGTCGCTGCCAGTGCTCCCAGCCATGGAGGCCACTCCCCAGTCGCTGGCTCCACAGTTGCTGCAAGCGCTCCTGGCCACAGAGGCCGCTCCCCAGTCACTGCCAGTGCTCCCAGCCACGGAGGCCATTCCCCTGTCACTGCCTGTGCCCACGACCACGGAGGACATTCCCCTTTCACTGCCTGTGCTCACAGCCACTGAGACTGTTCTCCTGTCCCTGCCAGTGCTCACGACCAAGGACACCATTCCCCAGTCTCTGCCAGCATTCATGGCCACAGAGGTCATTTGATGTTCCCGTATTGGGACACCGGGATCCGGACACTCATGCTCCATATCTGTCTGTTACTGACATGGGTGTATCCCGCTTATGTCATCTTGGCAGCATGCACTCGCATCAGTAGTTTTTGTCTGTCTCTCATGAACACGGGTGCACCTTGCGTCGTGCTCACATTGTGCTGCATGCCCGGGTTGCGAGCTGTCTTCACGTTGTGCTGAGGTTCAGTCACTTCTGTCTGAGATTTTGGGTTTGTGTGTGGCCGAACTCTCGCACAGGTGTCCTGTCTTGTTTTTGTCGCCTGTTGCGTTAGGCGTTTGCCTCACGATGTATGCTCAGGTTCCATTTAGTTTGAGAATGCATGGCATCGCTTTGTTTGCCCTTAGTGTATAAAAAGTTTTCTGTTAGATTTAGGGTTAGGTTATGTGTTATGGTTAAACTACAGTCATTATAATTCATATAAATCTATTTTATGTCCCCATTTAGTGAAGTGCATGTGTGTGTACATGTGTGCTGTGAAAGCAATATAATCGGCCTCTGTATGTTCTCTCTCCACTAAAGATACTAGAGCTGACAAGGGCTCTATTTGAGGATGTAATCACTCTGCTCCTCTCCTTGAAGCGGCCCATAATGCTTCACTGCACACTGCTTAGCTGTCAGTGGCCGGTGCAGATTGTAAACAGATCTCCCATGAATTGCGGGTTTAGCAGTTTTGTGCATCTCCAAACAAAGTGCTCCTGATAATGCCATTCTCTCTCTGACAAGGGCTGACAAAAGTCAGTCATTTTGCTGCAAACATGATTTGAGAGTCGTCAGTCATTGTGATTGGTAATCTATCTAACCAAAAGGGAAAAATGAACATTGTTCTAGCTTGAAAGCATTATGCATCAGAACTTTCTTTGGCTTTTCCTTGCTTCCCGCTAATTTGCGACCACTGACTGTAATGAAGGTCTCATGCATTTTTACAGCAGTGTCAGACTAAGCACTGTCATGTATAAATTAACCAATGAGCTAAAAGCTTTGTTGTTATCAAGCATTAAGCGCATATTAATTTTCAATGTACCAGCAATAATGGGAATGTATTATGAACAGAAAAGTCTTGTCCGTCATCCGGCCCACATCAAACAAGGTGCTGCTCTATGCCACGCTCCCTAAGCCCTGCACATGCTCATCTTGTAGATTCTGAGTTCTATAGTAGTTTATTTCAAACCTTTTCATGCCAAGGACCCTCAAACATGATGATACCCTTGCAAGGAGACCCCAGTCCAAGAATATAAAGCCATATAAATATACAGAACCATATATACATTAATTGGCTTTTGTTTTGTCATTGTACTACAGCAAAATAAAAGAAATCATAACAAATGTTAATATAATCTGGAAAATAGTGACTTTGTATTATGTTAATAGCATAACACATTTTCAATTGAATTCAAATGTATATAAATATAAATACTGTTTATAAATTATTCAAAGCAATTGAAACCAGTGAACAAGCTTATGACAAAAAACATACAGTACATAGTATTGTGGGCCAAACAATTAATAATGTAATAAATTCTTCTCAAGGGAGAATGGCTAGACTGGTTTGAGCTGACAAAAAGGCTACGGTAACTCAGATAACTCCTCTGTATAATTGTAGTGAGCAGAATAGCATCTCAGACTGCACAACATGTTGAACCTTGAGGCAGATGGGCTACAACAGCAGAAGACCACGTTGGGCACTTTTTATCAGGGCCATAGTGTACCTAATAAAGTGCTAGGTGAGTGTATATCCCTGTATGTATTCTATATCTATCCCTATATCTTCTATTTCCAATATACAGTTATAAATAATTAGTCATACATATTTTAAATAATGAATTAAATAATTTATACAAACAGTACTGTACATATACAGTATATATACACTACCGGTCAAAAGTTTTGAAACACTTACTCATTCTTTATTATATCTTTTTTTCTTCACATTTAGAATAATAGAAAAGTCATCAAAACTATGGAATAACAAATGGAACTATGGAAATTACGTTGTGACTAAACAAAATCCAAAATAAATCAAAACTGTGTTATATTTTAGCATCTTCAAAGTAGTCACCCTTTGCCTAGAATTTGCAGACATGTACTCTTGACATTTTCTCAAACAGCTTCTTGACGTATCACCCTGGGATGCTTTTTAAACAGTATTGAAGGTGTTCCCATCTATGTTGGGCACTTATTGATGCAGGCCTTATGGGAAAAATTGCAAAGAAAAAGCCACTTTTGAAACAGAAAAACAAAAAGAAAAGGTTAACGTGGGCAAAGAAACACAGACATTGGACAACAGATAGTTGGAA
The DNA here is from genome assembly GCF_019703515.2 of Myxocyprinus asiaticus. Taxonomy (NCBI): domain Eukaryota; kingdom Metazoa; phylum Chordata; class Actinopteri; order Cypriniformes; family Catostomidae; genus Myxocyprinus; species Myxocyprinus asiaticus. The sequence continues at coordinate 27,507,526 of NC_059371.1, forward strand.
AAGAGTGTTATGGATCTTAACCCCATTGAGCTTTTGTGGGATCAGCTAGACTGTAAGGTGCGTGAGAAGTGCCTGACAAGACAGGCCACATCCATGGCAAGTGCTACAGGAAGTGTGGGGTGAAATGTCACCTGAGTATCTGGACAAACTGACAGCTAGAATGCCAAGGATCTGCAAAGCTATCATTGCTGCACGTGGAGGATTTTTAAATGAGAACTCTCTGAAGTAGTTTAAGAAGTTCTGAAACATTTATTTTTTTCAAATTGTAATAGTAATTTTTCACATTATTAATGTCCTGACTATACTTTGTGATCAGTTGAATACCACTTTGGTGAATAAAAGTACCAATTTCTTTCCATAAGAGTGAAATCTGTACATTATTCCAAACTTTTGGACACCAGTGGATATAGTTTAATGATTTGTTTTTTTATTTCTTACTTAATGTCTCTCAGAACCCCTGTTCTAGATGCGGTTGATATCAGCTGATATCAAATGCAAGCATGTCTTGATGCAGCATTTGAGACAGGGCATGTCATAGAGCTGCAAGTCAAACTGCAAGCCCTTACATGTTGTATCTGGCTCTGACCCTGTGAGACAGTCCCATGAATTTGTTTTCATTGGGTTATTTGAATGATGGTGTGGACAGCCTATCTGAGATTTAGGCATTAGTTGAAAGGGGGATTGCTATGGCTTTTATGGCTAACTGCTGTACTCTTATACCAGGTTGCAGGTTTTCATTTTCTGGGCTTTTATTATGCCACATATAAAAAGTGCATTAGATGTGATGATGGGCATAGGCCCGTGCATCCTCTGAGACCTATAAGAGCTTTTTTGAAACAAATGTGGCAGGGCGAGAAATTTTATTAACAAGTAGATCGGCCCAATTCCATTCTTTGGTAACTAACAGATATGTGCTCATCATGAAAATGCTGAAAATCCTACAGTATATGTAAAGTAGAAGCAATTCAGTATATTAGAGGGTACTAAGCTCCTCCTATCATCTTTAAATTCTTGGCCAGATTTGATTCCTCCACAGATGGAGGTGGAAATGGCTTTGGTATATGTTTTTTAAAGCAGACTCAAAGGACAGGCAAAGCATTCTGAGGCCTAAAGCTGATGCCCTGGTTACTTGGCCAGCCACTTTTCCAAGGCCTGCTACTTGATTAAATGCATAATCCACTACTCCCCATCCCCGATGATTTAGTGTGCCTTTAAATCAGCTTGGGCACACATAAAAACCTCAAATAAAAATCACCAAGAAAAACCATTGCACTCTAACTGTTCTATTAAAATGATACCCGGCCAGGCCTTTCTTCTCCACAATATCGTTTATTCCACATGAATGCGTTGATTCATTTTTTTTTTTTTCTCCTAGGTGTGCATATAAATTATTTAAAGTTTAAAATGTCAGCGTTGAAACATCAAATGCAGGAGTCTTTTATTAATCACCTGGGATGTAGGCTCCTTTTTAAGGTTATAACCCTTTGAAAGAGCAAAAATGACATTTCTGACCTTGAAGATGAGACAAAGTCATAAACTCATAAAGACAAACTCATAAAGGTTCAATAATTCACAGTTTAAAAGGCAAGAGTTATCTGGCGGCTCAAGTCGCTATGCTGTGAGTTTCAGGGGACACCAAACAACTTTAATTTTCATATGTACATCGAAGCTGTACAGATTCATTTGAAATCAAATCGAGAAAAAAAGAAACAAAACTGTGAGAAAACATCAAAAGTGGCAACAGTGTAACTTTCAAATCCACCAGGCTCAGTTATCTGCACTGCGTAGAATGTTGCTTTTTTTCATGGACTTTTATTAAATGGTGCATGACATTTCCATTACTCAAGGAAATTAAATTCACTAATTTTCTTACAAGCCCGGTACGTCTGCTATTTTAGGGAGGTGCACAGAACAGAACAATTGTTTCAACACCTACACAAAGAAAGGGATTGTGAATGTACCTTTTGAAAAGAAAAAGTGATTTAAAGCCATAAAAGCAATTTGCTCTTTGATAAAACAAGTCTTGGTTTTGATCTTCTACTAAACTGGCATTTGGCTAGGTATTAAGCCCGAGCCACAGGCATTTATAAACCAAGGTGCCATGTTCTCATTATGCAATTTGCTTTCAAACTGCTTCTAAGAACAATAAAGAGAAACAAATGTGGTATGTTTCAGGTGTTTTCCCTTAAAATCAAGCAGGACACTTTTTAATCCTTCATTGCATCTTTTTTTCCATACAATAAAAGTGAATGGTGGCTGAGACAGTGGCGTAGCTAGACCCTGGCTGATAAGGCTGAAGCCCAGGATCTTTTGTTAATAGCCCCAAATGTTTTTTTTTGTGATGATAAAAAAAAGAAGAAAAAGTAAGGCTTAGTGTTAATTACATTAGGGTACAAAAGTAAAAAGGTAGGCTGCAATTCTGGCTTCAGATATAAATTAATTTCGATCAGTGAGCCCAACGAGCATTAATTGACAGTTCACACTTTGAATTTTGCCTGCTGTTCGTGCTTAAATTCATCTGACACGTTACGAACGCTTTCTATTTTCTCTCACACGGATGCAGCTTTACTGCATCAGAGGCACGGAGGTTTTATTATGCAAGCCTTATTTCTAAATATATAATCTATATGCCTAATTTCTAATCTTCATTTGTTTTTTAACAATTCACACACTTTAAATTTTACTAGATTTTAATGCATGCACCAGTCAACTTGTTCGGAGCACCCCTACTTGCTCCCTAAGATTGACTCTTAAAATCAGCTAGCGCGTTTAAGAATTACCATCCATAATCAAATTAGCAGCAAGTTCACTGAACGGCGAACCAGCCAGACTTTATTTAGCATTAGTCGATCAGAATGAAGAAGGTATGTCAGTAACAATACCTTCAATAGTCTACAACAAAACTTTAACAAGGATAAGATTTTTATGATGTAGGCCTACGATTGTTATGCCAGTAAGTAGCCATGTTAATGACTAGTTGCTAACTGGTTAAGCTGCATGTGAGCTGACCAAATATCTGGATTTATAATTATCCGTTGATAATTTGTAGTAGAGATGTGCATGGTTACCATTTTTACCATTCAGTTAAACGCAAGGTTTCTCGAACAGTTATTCGGGTTTTCGCCGGGAGTCGGTGCATGGAAATAAAGAATGTTTATTGCAATGGAATTTTCTCAAATGCTACTCAAAATAGCAGCACAGTGAGCTATGAGCCTAAATAGCACAATACATAGGTCTTAAAATGATAAAATCTCACATTAAAGTAAAAAAAAAAAAAAGAAAAAAAAGAAAAAAAAAAAAGGATTAAACTGTCACTGCCTGTATATGCGCTCTGCCCGGGCAGGTTCACATTTCCATGGCATGTGCATGGAGTTAAATAGCCTCTTTGGGGTGCCTTGATTATTAAATGGTTTAAAATCAAATGGCATTGAACTTGTCTAATTATTGTAGGCTACTTAAGTCTACACACCAGAGCAAAAGGGAAAAACACTGTCTTACTGTTTATCAAGCACTGAAACTGCTTTGGTTAAAAACAACCTGGAATCATGTTTAATGGTGTAACAGTCATGAAACCCAACGTAGGTGTTTTGAGATGCATTTATAAAAATTTAATTTATTTCTAACTATACTCTGTGATCCTACGATGGCATTTTATTGCCACGTTAAATCAAAGTAAAAATTAAGATTTTGTGAATAAAGTACAAATTATGAGGATTAGGTTGTAGCATTATAAGATTAAATTCCTATGAGAATAAAGTCAAAATTATTAGAATAAAGTCATACATAGCACTTTGAGATTATAGTCATTATATTTTGAGAATAAAGTAAAAATGACGAGAATAAAGTTGTAGCATTGTGAGAATAAAGTAGTATATTGTATGAATAAAGTAGAAAAAAAAATCTCTATTAGGCTAAACAGAGCATTATTATCACAATGATAAAATGGATGCCGAGCCAGCAGCTTCGTTAAAGCAAGAGATGGATGTGGAGGACGTAGTTAAATCATACTTTAGTTTAGGATTTAGCAATAAAGGAATCCTTGGTCTTTTGGCACATCAGCATAGAGTTATTAGTTTCCGGACACTGCAGCGGTTATTTAGGACCAGAACCAGACAGACATTTGCATAGTCCCGCTTGGCGTGGTGATGCTTGGTCTGCTTTTTTGTTGGGTTTTCCTCTCTAAACAATATTGTAATTGAGGGGATATTACCACATACAATGTCTTGAAATGGACCTATACAATTCACAGCAGTTCCAATTATATTTCGCTTCAGTTGAATTTGAGCCTATATCTCGCGCCACCCTTGAAAGGCACCCACAGTTTGAAAACTCAAGTACTAATGCACACACAGCTGATTCATTAACAGAAAGCTCACAAAAACTTCCCATAAATTCAGCTCGGTTGTATAGCCAAGTTATCTCCCTGGTTAGTGATGTTGTATTTAAAGACCCAGACACTCCACTTTGCTGTTGTCCACCACATCACTTTCCTTTCGATTTATGCTAAAAATATGACGACTTTAATCTCATAATGCTTCGACTTTATTCTCGTAATTTTTACTTTATTTTCAAGATATTATGATATATGACAATTGCAAATTTAAGTTGTTTACATTTACATTTAATCATTTGGCAGACGCTTTTATCCAAAGTGACTTACAGAAGAGGAACACATAAGCGAATCATCATAAGGAGACAGTGGTACGAAAAGTGCCATATCACAAAGTTTCACTAGCATCAGAATAGCATTCAAAACAGATTTAAGTGCAACAAGGACATTTTTTTTTATTTTTAGTGACTGGTTAAGTGCTCATGGAAAAGATGTGTTTTTAGCCATTGTTAAATGACTTTGATTTTATTGTTAGTGTTCGCTTCTGCACTATGAACAATGAGCAGACAAGTTTCTCGCTTTGATTCTACACAATGTAAATTAAAATGTTTTGTGTTCCATGCAAGAAAGAAAGAAAGCCATATGTGTTTTGACCAACATGAGGGTCAGTAAATAATGACAGAATGTCCATATTTGAATGAACTATCCCTTTAAGGATAGAGCATTATTCGAAACGTGGCATATTCAGCCTGAAACGATCATGGCTCTGTTCATATTAATAAAAACAAACAATCCCTTAATGTGGTGCAGATCTGAAATATGCTCCTTTTAAATTGTTCCACATGTCATAAAGGAGCATCCCAGAAAACAAACATCACACCAAGACTTGATTTTGTTTAAATGCTGGCTTCTGGAGCCAGAGGTTTAGGGGTAGGGCTGGGGAGTGCATGTGCCTTAGCTGGGCCAGAGCAAGTGACAGCGTCACACTGAAACTGGCTCTTCTCCTCTGGAGATGAAAAGGCTGATTACTCTGCCTCTCTCCTGGGGAACTAGCGACATGTCTAACAACATCATTGAAAAATAGACTGCTGAGCCCCTCTGGGTCTTATAAGAGCTTACGTTTAATGTAGGGAAGATTCACACTAAAAAGGATGTGACACCACAGTCTCAACAATTGTATCATTGAATACTGTAGATTAAAGAATCAAGACAATAAGGAGAGTGACTTGCAGCATCCACTAAGTGTTCAGAAAAATGGTTCCACATGTTTAGGAAAGCTTAAAAGGACAGAGGCTAACATTAGATAGAGTGTTGGCCTCAGTCACCATTCACTTTCATTGTATCTTTTTTTAGGCCTCACATCTCCTTTTGTGTTCCATGGAAGAACGAAAGTCAGACAGGTTACTTTAAATGTAACAATATTGGCCTTGACTGCATTTTAGTCTGATTCAAGGATTATTCAAATACAAATGACAGTGTGCATAAAGACGGTCACTGTTTCAATTTGACTAAATGACATTAAAAATTAAAAGAAAAATCTCTTCTAAATTCTACACTCAACGCAGAAAAGTTGACAACATCATGAAGCCGCACAAAATGTATCTGTTGAGAAAAAGAGAATAATTGGCACTGTATGAATCTTTATCCAGAGGGGCGTCATTATTAAACTTAGACACGCATTTCAATTCAGCAGTCATATCAGGGAGAACAAGGAACAAGACAAGATCAAGAATTCCTAATTATAATTACAAAATTACATAGGGTGCAACAAGGGTGCCTAGTTTAATAGTAATAATTAGAGACATCAAATTGTAATAGGAAATATGGCATTGTGTGGGTTTTGAGGCTTATGCCACTTTAAGGTCCAATTGCGTATGTGTGCATGTGTGTGGCTGGATGTTCCACTGATGAGTGCTGTGATTAAAACAGTTCACTCTTGCATTGCTGGCAGATGCATGATACCCATTCAAATATTTTCAACCCCAGTGGATTTTGTAAGTAACTTTGAAAAAATCTTTAGTAATTAAGTTCCATGATTATTAAACAGAGGACAAAAGCATTTTTGTGGCAGAAATAATTTCTTCACGTGTCTAAATTTGGTGAGTCCAAGTCGCACCTGCATCTCGCTGATCATATGCTTTAAACTCAATGGAAGGCCAGCAGGGGGTGCTCACCATGTGCTCTGTGTGGGTCCTAATCCCCAGTATAGTGACGGGAACACTAGACTGTAAAAAGGCACCGTCCTTCGGATGACATGTTAAACCGAGGTCCTGACTCTCTGTGGTCATTAAAAATCCTAGAGCACTTCTCATAAAGAGTAGGGGTGTAACCCCGGTGTCCTGGCTAAATTCCCCCCATTGGCCCTTCTCAATCATGGCTTCCTAATAATCCCCATCCACTAACTGGCTCTATAATACTACTCTCTCCTCTCCACCAATAGCTGGTGTATGGTGAGCGTACTGGCACACTATGGCTGCCGTTGCATCATCCAGGTGGATGCTGCACACTGGTGGTGGTTAAGGAGAGTCCCCTGTTCATTGTGTAAAGCGCTTTGAGTGTGGTGTCAGAAAAGCACTATATAAATGTAACGTTCGTTCATTCATTCATTCATTCATTCAATGTTCAAATTCATGTTGCTTTAAACGTGTGACTTTTTTCTTGTGAAACACAAAAGGAGTTATAGTTAAAATGTCAAAGCTGCTCTTTTCCATACAAAAATAAATTAAAAATAGATCAGCATTAGAACACAGGTCCCCTTGCATGTTAAACAAAAACTTTGCCATGTGACTAACACATCTCGAAGTATAGGGGACAGTTCACCCAAAAAAATGGAACATAATATTTTATAACACGATCACCATTCATTTTCATTGTAACTTTTTTCTTCCACTCCATTAAAGTGAATGTTGACTGAGAATAACATCCAGCCATTTCCTTTTGTGCTCCACTGAAGAAAAAAGTAACTTAGGTTTGGTACAACATGAAGGTGAATAAATGATTACAGACTTTTAATTTTGAGTGAACTATCCCTTAAAGACAGTTCACTATTTCAGTGCTGGCCCTTTAAAAGAGTCAGTCTCTATCATTGCCCTGAAAAACACCATCCTGCACCCAAACCGCCACACGTGCCCTTTTCCTGTCTCTCTTTATTACTCTACCATGATCCTCTTAAGCAGGCCTCTTCTCCAGTGCAATACCATATGTTTTCAGTTAAACCTAATTTCTTTTTCTCTTCATTTAAGACATGGATTGGCTTAGCCACAAGCATTATGCGGCCCACTGTTGCACTCATTCATTTTCTCTGTTAGTTTTTGGCCCTGTCTCTTGAAGGACTTCAAACATCTTTGTTGAAATTAATTTACAGCCACAACAAAAATAAATTAGGATTTTAAGATCATTGTAAGTAATTTTAAGTTAATTCGCTCCAGATTTGAACATTAACCTTTGAAGCAGAGTTCAGAGCGTAACTTAGCCGGGGGTCAATTCTGATCTAAAAACAGGTCATTCACGGAGGATTTTCTGTTTTCCTTGTTACAACTGTCGTGGCAGGTACTGTAAGCTCTGGAAAACGTTCACACTCAGCAGATGCTAAAAAGTGATATTTGTTATGAACCGAAAAATTGTTAGACCAAAATAAATAAATAATCAAAAGAAAAAACTGCAAGGACCTAAAGTCAACATGAAACAGCATTCACAACCCAATTTACCTTTGTAATGTGACATAATGTATTACAGCTTAAAATGCAGAGACAACTATAAGTAAGCCATTTGTAGTTTGATTACCCTGAAAAGTGTACTGTAAATACTGTGGCACTTGCTCTCTTTGTTTAAGAATCCTGACCAGCCCAACACAGCAACACTGACTTAACCAATGGCATGAGTTTGGGGTTAGTATTATCTGTTTGACTGACCAATGACTGATGGGGGTAGTGTTCAGGAAACCAGTTTAAAAATAATCAATATTTTTGCAATTCTGCTTGGTGATGCTAGAGGTGCAGAAATTACACACTTCAGCTTAAACAGTCTTACTGATGTCAGCCGAAAAGGAAAGCTGTTTCAGAGACAGAGCAAGTTATTACATTTTGATGAAAGATTACACAAACATTTGCTTTCTTTGGAATAATGTTCACTGATTAATCATGCACAACAGAACCAGAAATGTGTACTAAAAAGTAAATAGGGTTAAAAAAAAAAAAAAAAAAAAAAAATCATGTTGATTTTAAAAGACTAAATTTTAGCATCTTTTGCAAGCTCAAAGGAAAAGTTCACCCAAAAATGAAAACTCCCCCATTCTTTGTTCATCTTCATGCCATCCCAGATGTGTATGACTTTCTTTCTTCTACAGAACATGAAGATTTTTAGAAGAATATTTCAGCACTGTTGGTCCATACAATACAAGCAAATGGTGGCCAGAGCTTTGAAGTTCAAAAAAGCACATAAAGGCAGCATAAACGTAATCCATAAGACTCCAGTGTTTTAATCCATGTCTTCTGAAGCGATCTAATTGGTTTTGGGTGAGAACAGACCAAAATATAACTTGTTTTTCACTGTACATCTTGCCATTATAGACTTTGGGCACAATCATGATTTCAAGCTCGATTACACTTGACACATGCGCAGAGCGCTAGATGGCACTAGGAAGTGTAATCGAGCTCGAAATCATGATCGCCAAGGAGACTGCTGGTGTCAAGATTTATAGTGAAAAAGGAAATATTTTGGTCTATTCTTACCCAAAACCAATTATATAGTAGCTTTGTTTGTGTTCAGCAGAAGAAAGAAAGTCATACACATCTGGGATGGCATGATGGCAAGTAAATGATAAGAGAATTTTCATTTTTGGTTGAACTATTCCTTTAATGAGCAACGTTGATGGACTTGTTCACATTAAAACGTCCCCATTGCATGTCACACCTGGGTCTGCCGTGGCAGAGGTCCCCGGAGAGACCCCTGTGCTGACAAACATCTTCCTTTGACAGATTTCGGTCCCTGTTTAAGATATGCAACTCTCTGCATTTCCGTGTTGCACAGCCCCTCCTGTGCTGAGACTGATGCTAATTGCATGTTTTTCTGCACTTCCCTGAGGTGCCAGAGAAAAACATCAACATCACAAATTACACCGTACTGTAAGAGACTTGGCATTAATGTACTAATTGATATACCGTATTCTTTACTTATGGAACAGTACATTATGGAAATGCCAAACGCTCAACACAATGAGCAAGACTAAAAAAATAGACTCAGTATTTTCCTCTCCTGATTGAGTGGGATGACTTCCTCTGTTATAAATGGTAAAATGGCTCTTTTAGTCTTGAAAACCAGCTTGTGATCTAAGTCTAATTTAAGATTACTTCAGGGTTTCTTTTTGGAAGTGGAGAATCAATTAATCAATAGAACACAGTTTGAGGTCAGGAACATTTGTGCCTCTTTAACTGACATTGTATTACATCTTGTGCATATTGTTGATCCACCTTTATTGCCAATGAGCAGAATTCAAATTCATTAATATAATTTGATTTTTAAAAATAAGTTGCTCAACTACAATTTAAAGCTGAATCGTGTAATTTCTGCACCACTAGCAATGACTGTTTTCAAACGGGTTTCCAAAATATTCCCTCCATCTGCCATTGGTTGAACAATAAGATAGACCCACCCCAAACTCACACCACTGGTTAAGCCAATATTGCTATGTTGGGCTAGTTGGGATGCTAAAAGGAACATGGCACACCACTGTTTACACAGTTCAGGGGAATGTAACAATGTAACGCCAGTAAACCCTGTAATGCTGGAAAAATCTTTGATTTTATCACACTAAAATCATGTTAACACATACAGTAAAATATTTACCTCTTGTGGCTATAGACCTTATTCACAGCAGCGTCTTTGATTTTTGATGGGAATGACAATGAGGTTGTGAGGATAGACTTACAATCTCTTCAATGGGTTGTATTGTTGTTTAAAGTGTTCTTGGATAGTTCCATTGACAAAACACTGAAAAAGTAACTTTCCTAGAAATTTCAGTAGAAAAAAACCTCCAGACAACATGAGATGCAGAAAATTAGATGTAATCTAGAAGCTTTATTAAGCTTTATCCTGCTGAGACCTGAGCGTGACTGCTGTGTGCATTTTCCATTTCCCTTTTTGATTTGTAACTAGTAGCACCTTATAAACATGCAAAAAATAAATAAATAAATAAAAATTTTCCTAAAAATGTATGTCCACATACAGGGACAGCAGGACTATGTTGTGAAATTTTAAATAAATCTCAAGCTTTAGAAAGTCAGATTTTTGTAAGCAAATTGTTTATTATGTTTCCATGAGTGTTGGTTATTCATGTTTTTGAGACATTCTAGACATTACAGATGATTTTCTGTAAAGTTTCTTTGGAACAATATGTATTGGGGAAAGCACAAATAAAAAAACTACACAAATAAAAAAAAAAATTTACTCTTATTTTAATGTTTTTTTCTACTTTGGCAACAAAATCTCAATGTTCTCTCTTTGCACTGTCAAACAAAAAAGTGATAGCCAGTGCTGAAGCATTTTACCAATTAGAAATTAGCATAAATAATTATTATTCAAAGTAATGGCCTGCATCATCTAATCACTGCCAACCATTTTAAAATAAAATTAACCATTATAAATTCAGAATCCACGTACTGATTACCATTGTCCCATGTCTGCCACACATGCTGAGTGGTCCAAAAATCATCTGCAGTCTGAAACTGAACTTTTGGTCAGATGTTAGAAGCGAATGCACTTGGATGCGTAGCCCTTGCTCCTTATTTAGTGCATGACTTAAAGGAATGTTCTGGGTTCAAAATAATAAGTTAAGCTCAGTTGACAGCCTTTGTGGCATAATGTTGATTACCACAAAAATATATTAATAATGTTGATGCGTCCCTCCTTTACTTTAAAAAAAAAAAAAAAAAAAGGGGGAACAAATGGAGGTTACAGTGTGGCATTTACAATGGAAGTGAACGGGGACAATGTTTGGAGGGTTTATAAAAGCACTTACATTAACTCTTCTGTTAAAACGTATGTTTCTTTTTAGCTGTAAAGTTGTTTCAATTGTAATTTTTACTGTCGTTTTAGGGTTTGTTGACATTATATCGTCATGGCAACAAAGTTGTAAAATTGGCTAAATTTACACATAAAAGTTTAGTAAGCAATATTATCACACTAAAATAATGTTTATATGCATATCCTTTATGCCTTTTGGCTATACTTTTGAAACAGTGAGTATTTTAACACTCAAAAATTGGCCCCCTTTCACTTTCATTGTAAGTGCCTCACTGGAACCAAGATTTTTTCTGTTTTTAAAGAAAAGGAGGGACAAATCAAAATACATTTTGTGGTAATCAATATTATGCCACAAATGCTGTCGATTGAGACTTGTATTGAACCCAGAATATTCCTTTAACCTCCAGTGTGCTATCTGTCTGCACTGGTATCAGAACAGTTCGAAATGCAACTTATTTTCATCCTAACTCCATATAAAACCTCTAAAAGCAAAAAAAATAAATAAAAAAATGAAATGTGAAATTGCACATAAAGGATTTCTAATGAAAAACTAGCGCTATTGTCCACTATACTGTTCATTGTGTGAATGACACTAAATAGGATTAAACTAAAGACTATTCTTTTGAATCAAACAAGTTTCAATTTACAAACTTAATGGGATAGTTCACCCAAAAATGAAAATTCTCATCATTTACTCACCCTCATGCCATCCCAGATGTGTATGACTTTCTTTCATCTGCACAATACAAATGAAGGCTTTTAGAAGAATATCTCAGCTCTGTTGGTCCATACAGTGCAAGTGAATGGTGATCAGACCTTTGTAGCTCCAAAAATCTGATTAAGGAAACATAGAAGTAATCCATAAGACTCCAGTTTAAATCCATATCTTCAGAAGTGATATAATAGGTGTGTGTGAGAAACAGAACAATATTAAAATCCTTTTTTACAGTAAATCTCCACTGTAACTTTCACTTTCAGATGTAAAAGTGAAAGTAAATGTGGAAATTAAGAGTAAAAAAGGACTTTTATCTGTTTCTCACCCACACCTATTATATAACTTCTGAAGATATAGATTTAACTGCTGGAGTCTTATGGATTACTTCTATGTTTACTTTATGTGATTTTTGGAGCCACAAAAGTCTGATCACCATTCACTTGCATTGTATGGACCTACAGAGCTGAGATATTCTTCTAAAAAAATTTGTTTGTGTTCTGCATACACATCTGAGAAGGCATGAGGGTGAGTAAATGATGAGAGAATTTTCATTTTTGGGTGAACTATCCCTTTAATTAGGTTTCTTACCAGATGTAGTTTTGTTAGCGTTTCTCCCGAAGGCAAACTCCGCTGTGATCGGCACTATGTTTTGTTTTTTTGTCACGACTCAAAGGTGTATCACACGTCAAAAGTTTAACCCTTTACTGACAGCCCAGAGTTTTCTGAATTGAGATCAGTCGGTTTAAATGAAATGAAATTATGCATAGCGTATAGCGAAGACAAAACACGATGTCCACGCAGAAGGACGTGGGGTTTCACAAGGTTATATAGTGAACACCACTGAAAAGACAGTGAGCCTATCCCTCACAGCCTCGTTTTCATTCATGTCAAAAAACGAAGATGGTGCTACTGTAAATAATCTCTATACTTTTGAAAGAGTGCATTTAAAGTTTATTTGCCCCATTCCCTTCCATTGTAAGTGTCTCACTGTAACTGCAACTTTTGATTTTTTTGGGAAGAGTTTAAATTATTGTTTGTGGTAATAAACATTATGCCACAAATACTGTTGATTGAGCTTAACTTGTATTGAACCCAGAACACTCCATTAAGCTGGGATAGAATTAAATATTTTAACATTGAAAATGTACAAATCACTACATACTTGTGGATTTTAACCAATGACCACAGATTTAAAAATGTTGAAACAGAACATAATTTCTGAAATTAATATTCCATATCCTCATTTAAATGAGTCCAAAGTGTTTCATGGCTACACTCAACATTCTTAATCATTCATAAAATATACTGTAACACTGAAGAGTACAATAAAACATGACTGCAGTTTAGTCTGTGATTAACTCTTTTTTTTGATTTTTTAACCAGCTCAGCTTTGGAGTAACTGCTGTTAACAAGATTCTCTGTGAAGACTGCAGTATTTAAACCTTCCTTTGGTTCTAATCTATGAAAACAAGAGATAAATCCACTGTACAGTTCATGTAATGAAGCTTGCATCAAACACAAACAGACTGCTCTCTGAACAACCCCACCCAAAACAGGCCCTGATTACACCATCTGAACATTACTGGGCTACTAAAAACACCACATAAGACAGGTGGACTTTTTTAATAGAGATGACACTCATTTCTATAGTGTCTCTGTTAAAACAGAGCTTTATTGTGGTTTTTTTGTTATGTGGACTGTTAATGCAGTCATATGAATTTAAGAACGATGTGAGTCTTGATATAACTCACTCAAGAGAAAGATTGGATTAATGTGTAAATGAATGCTAAGCAAGTATGACATTAGATTCATAGTTTAACACAAAAGATCCAAAGACTGAATCGATTGAGGCATGCTAAACCCTAACAAAATCATTACTGGCTTTAGGGTGAGAGGGAAAGCTGAGGTCTACAGATTGAGCTGCAAATTGTTAAATATCAGTAATGGTGTGAGCTCTTCTTTCCCAGCATAATTACTGCTGCCAATCCAGTGTGATTTTATAATTCCAAAATATTGACACTTTACAAAGACACTATAATTGCCTTGTGCTGGCCTTTCGCTCACTCCAAAGGTCCATTAATGAATGTTTCTGGGGATCTGTCCTGAAATGCGTTTCTGCTTCTGAAGCTCATAGGGAGATGTGGAATTTTCCATGAAAAAAAAAAAAGAAGAGAAAAAAAAAAAAAAACTGCCAGTCTTAGCAGTGAAGTGCTGCTAGTCCTTTTTTTTTTTTTGCTGGATTTCAGACGGGTCCAAAATAGCCCCATGATTTGGTGCTAAATACACACTGGACATGCAAAAATTCGAGTCATGAGGCAATCGATGTTGTGTGGAGTGAGTTCTCTGAAAGAGGAATTTCCAATCACGTGTCATGGCTCAGATTCAATGACAGCTCACAATAATCAACTAATGTTGTCCTTAAATCATTTGATTTTATATATATATATATATATATATATATATATATATACACACAGTTGTGCTCAAAAGTTTGCATACCCTTGGAGAATTGGTAATATATGTACCATTTTAAAAGAAAACATGAGTGAGCAGGCAAAAAACATTTCTTTTATTTCTTATGGGATTCATTTTCAACTGTAGGTTATAACAGAATGGCACAATCATAAAACAAAACATGGCAACAAAATGACCCCTGTTCAAAAGTCTGCATACCCTTAGTTCTTAATACCGTGTATTGCCCCCTTTAGCATCAATGACAGCGTGCAGTCTTTTGTAATAGTTGTCTGTGAGGCCCCAAATTCTTGCAGGTGGTATAGCTGCCCATTCGTCTTGGCAAAATGCCTCCAGGTCATGCAAAGTCTTTGGTCGTCCTGTATGAACCGCACGTTTGAGATCTCCCCAGAGTGGCTCGATGATATTAAGGTCAGGAGACTGTGATGGCCACTCCAGAACCTTCACCTTTTTCTGCTGTAACCACTGGAGGGTCAACTTGGCCTTGTGCTAAGGGTCATTGTTGTGCTGGAAAGTCCAAGAGCGTCCCATGCGCAGCTTTCGTGCAGAAGAATGCAAATTGTCTGCCAGTATTTTCTGATAACATGCTGCATTCTTCTTGCCATCAATTTTCACAAGATTCCCCGTGCCTTTAGAGCTCACACACCCCCAAAACATCAGTGAGCCACCACCATGCTTCACAGTGGGGATGGTATTCTTTTCACTATAGGCCTTGTTGACCCCTCTCCAATCAAAGCGCTTATGGTTGTGACCCTAAAGCTCTATTTTGGTCTCGTCACTCCAAATTGCAGTGTGCCAGAAGCTGTGAGGCGTGTCAAGGTGTTGTTGGGCATATTGTAACTGGGCTTTTTTGTGGCATTGGTGCAGTAAAGGCTTCTTTCTGGCAACTCGACCATGCAGCTTATTTTTGTTCAAGTATCGTCGTATTGTGCTCCTTGAAACAACCACACCGTCTTTTTCCAGAGCAGCCTGTATTTCTCCTGAGGTTACCTGTGGGTTTTTCTTTGTATCCTGAACAATTCTTCTGGCAGTTGTGGCTGAAATCTCTCTTGGTCTACCTGACCTTGGCTTTG
This sequence comes from Myxocyprinus asiaticus, assembly GCF_019703515.2. Taxonomy (NCBI): domain Eukaryota; kingdom Metazoa; phylum Chordata; class Actinopteri; order Cypriniformes; family Catostomidae; genus Myxocyprinus; species Myxocyprinus asiaticus. The sequence continues at coordinate 27,523,136 of NC_059371.1, forward strand.
TACCAAGAGATCCCAGAATTTTCCACTTTTTAATAAGTGATTGAACAGTACTGACTGGAATTTTCAAGGCTTTGGATATCTTTTTATATCCTTTTCCATCTTTATAAAGTTCCATTACCTTGTTACACAGGTCTTTTGACAGTTCTTTTCTGCTCCCCATGGCTCAGTATCTAGCCTGCTCAGTGCATCCACGTGAGAGCTAACAAACTCATTGACTATTTATACATAGACACTAACTGCAATTTAAATAGCCACAGGTGTGGGAAATTAACCTTTAACTGCCATTTAAACCTGTGTGTGTCACTTTGTGTGTCTGTATGTACACTTTTGATCAGGGCCATTTGGGTGATTTCTGTTATCATTATGATTTTAAAAGGAGCCAAACAACTATGTGATGATAAATGGCTTCATATGATCATTATCCTTAAATAAAAGACAGTTTTTTGTTTTTTTTGCATGATCAGTCCTATTTTCAAAATCAATGCCAAAATTTCACAATTTCTGCCAGGGTATGCAAACTTTTGAGCACAACTGTATACATATGATTTTATTTTATTTTTATTTTTTTCAAAAATCATGAAAACTCCCACCACATCTTTAGTTCTGTATTGTTTAGATTTCTGTGGTGGAAATGATAGTGAAATAATAAAATGGCCAACTCCTTTTGCTAAGGCTTATTTCAGATTACATTTTATGAACCGTAAATACACACAAATAACATTTTCACACTTTTTTGCATAATTTGGCAAAATTACAGCTTGATTGGAAATGACGCCCAAAACAAACATTCTGCTCACAAGTGATTTTTTTTTTTTTGTTTTCTTCAAACATCACTTGTGTCATATTTTATTTTTCATACATTATTCATCATACAGTACACCAAATTTTGACAAAAAAAAAAAAAAATTATTATTATTATGAGCAAAATTGTTTTGTTTGGTGGAGAAGACCACACAACTGTGGGGCTGATAGAAATCATTTTCACAAAATAAATATAGAAGTTTTTTAATTTAAGTGCACTCTTTGTTTAGATTATCATACAGCAGTATATTTATAATGGATTTTCATAGTTTGATATTGAAAGTCTGGGACAAGGCTAAGACAGTAAAATCTATACATAATAGACATTGTCAGTTTTAATGTGACCTTCATACAGGTGCATCTCAATAAATTAGAATGTCGTGGAAAAGTTCATTTATTTCAGTATTTCAACTCAAATTGTGAAACTCGTGTATTAAATAAATTCAATGCACACAGACTGAAGTAGTTTATGTCTTTGGTTCTTTTAATTGTGATGATTTTGGCTCACATTTAACAAAAACCCACCAATTCACTATCTCAAAAAATTAGAATATGGTGACATGCCAATCAGCTAATCAACTCAAAACACCTGCAAAGGTTTCCTGAGCCTTCAAAATGGTGTCTCAGTTTGGTTCACTAGGCTACACAATCATGGGGAAGACTGCTGATCTGACAGTTGTCCAGAAGACAATCATTGACACCCTTCACAAGGAGGGTAAGCCACAAACATTCATTGCCAAAGAAGCTGGCTGTTCACAGAGTGCTGTATCCAAGCATGTTAACAGAAAGTTGAGTGGAAGGGAAAAGTGTGGGAGAAAAAGATGCACAACCGACCGAGAGAACCGCAGCCTTATGATTGTCCAGCAAAATCGATTCAAGAATTTGGGTGAACTTCACAAGGAATGGACTGAGGCTGGGGTCAAGGCATCAAGAGCCACCACACACAGACGTGTCAAGGAATTTGGCTACAGTTGTCGTATCCACTCCTGAACCACAGACAACGTCAGAGGCGTCTTACCTGGGCTAAGGAGAAGAAGAACTGGACTGTTGCCCAGTGGTCCAAAGTCCTCTTTTCAGATGAGAGCAAGTTTTGTATTTCATTTGGAAACCAAGGTCCTAGAGTCTGGAGGAAGGGTGGAGAAGCTCATAGCCCAAGTTGCTTGAAGTCCAGTGTTAAGTTTCCACAGTCTGTGATGATTTGGAGTGCAATGTCATCTGCTGGTGTTGGTCCATTGTGTTTTTTGAAAACCAAAGTCACTGCACCCGTTTACCAAGAAATTTTGGAGCACTTCAGGCTTCCTTCTGCTGACCAGCTTTTTAAAGATGCTGATTTCATTTTCCAGCAGGATTTGGCACCTGCCCACACTGCCAAAAGCACCAAAAGTTGGTTAAATGACCATGGTGTTGGTGTGCTTGACTGGCCAGCAAACTCACCAGACCTGAACCCCATAGAGAATCTATGGGGTATTGTCAAGAGGAAAATGAGAAACAAGAGACCAAAAAATGCAGATGAGCTGAAGGCCACTGTCAAAGAAACCTGGGCTTCCATACCACCTCAGCAGTGCCACAAACTGATCACCTCCATGCCACGCCGAATTGAGGCAGTAATTAAAGCAAAAGGAGCCCCTACCAAGTGTTGAGTACATATACAGTAAATGAACATACTTTCCAGAAGGCCAACAATTCACTAAAAATGTTTTTTTTTTATTGGTCTTATGATGTATTCTAATATTTTGAGATAGTGAATTGGTGGGTTTTTGTTAAATGTGAGCAAAATCATCACAATTAAAAGAACCAAAGACTTAAACTACTTCAGTCTGTGTGCATTGAATTTATTTAATACATGAGTTTCACAATTTGAGTTGAATTACTGAAATAAATGAACTTTTCCACGACATTCTAATTTATTGAGATGCACCTGTATAACAAAAAGCTAAAAATGTGTTTGTTTTAATAATAATAAAAAATCAACCCCTGGGACATGAAAGTGCATGAAGTTGAAGAAACACTATACTGTATATGAAACAAGAGAGATTTTTGGGGGAACAACAAGGCAGCACTGTATTTATATTTCTCAAATATTTTGGTATGCTTTATTCTTCACTCCTACAGCTAAGACAGCTTATAGCATACACACACACTCCATTCAATAAACAATTTCAGCCTTAGGTGTGCTGTAATTTTTTGTTGTTGTTGTTGTTGTTTTGCCAGCAAATATTAACATTCTCCCAAAAATCTGCTTTATTTGCATTGATAGAATGTTTGACACTCAAAATATAAATGACAACTATTCTGAATTCTCTGATCTTCTTTCTTTTTCCATACTGAATTGTGATTGGTCTTTTCTGTCATGCATCAATCTAACCAAATAGCCACTTTAACACCATTTATGTCTGCCTTGCAAGCACTGATATTTCTTTCAGAAAACACAAATCTAGTAGAAAACCACAATCTAGAAACCCAGTCTGTAAGAGGAATACAATGGTAAAACATTGTGCCATTTGATTGACTTTTGGCATGTTGTGTTGGGGAGTTTATACATATGTGTGTGTGTACAGTGTGTTAGGATTGAGTCTGTGCAATGGGAATGAGGGAAGAGGGCAGAGCTGAGAGAGAGAATAGAGTGAAGAGGGACACTTCACACATGAGAGCTGTTTGTTCACATAATTTGCCATGAAACAAATGAGGACAGCACTTAACAGAGTGCCCCCCCCCCAAAAAAAAGAAAAAAGAAACTCTTCGAATATCTGTTCCGAGTCCAACTGGCTTCGTAGAGACCCATCAAATAATGCTGCTGATAACTGCAAAGACAGTCACACAAAAAGCACAATTCTAGAAGATCCAAATATCCCTACAGAATACTAAAAGCTAGTGGCTTAAAACTCACTTGTGACTTCTTATCTTTATTCACTGTTGAGTGGGAAAATTAAGAAAATATATTCAAGTAATATACTTTGCCTGTGTATTATTATCTAGCTCCAATTATGAGCAGAAACAATTGGATTTTAGAGGTTGCACACATGCCGAGTTTTCAGAGCATTAGATGGATTTTACAAAGCACTCATAGGAAAGCATTTCATTAAGTCCATCTTTCTTCCTACGGTTTATCCTTTTTTATATGTTTCATATAAAGCTGTGCAACATATATAAATATCAGAGAATTAGAGAGAATGCAAAGGCAGGAAGAGGAATGAGAGGCAGAAAAGAAAGGGTTGAAATGGCGTCCTCTCTAAACTTAATGAAACAGCATCCTTTATTTTTTTTAAGTAATTATAATAAAGATAGAAAAACATAATAAAGGCCTCCCAGCCCCCACCTGCTAACAGTAATTATAATAGACTCAACAATAAATGGTAAAGCAGCACAGAGCTGCATCTTGGGAATTCTCTGGGGTCTGTGGATTAGCTTGAAAAGCCTGAATGATTAAAATACACTAATTAAAATTTTGTGTTCCTTGGTAACTCGTCTTCCTGGGCCCTTGCGCTGGTAAAATGGGAATAAATGTGACAAAAGCAAATACTGCTTCAGACTCTAGTAAGTAAACAAATATAATCCAGTTTTAGTAGGTGTGTTTCCATTACATCTTTCGCAAAACCTAACATTCTTCTAATGCACTTTAGTCTCACTATTTACCTCTTAAAGGGATAGTTCACCAAAAGTGAAAGTTCTGTATAGATTTTCTCAGCCTTATGTCTTTAAAAGCCAATTCTGTGAAACACAAAAGATATTTATAGAAAAATGCCCAAGCTGCTCTTTTCCATACAATGAAAGTGAATGTTGACCATGGCTGTCAATAATGACTTAAATTTCAGTCTTTTCCGCACACAGTGCTATTGTTTGACCTTTGAAGATTTGGAAAATAGCACAAAAATCATGCATGGACTGACTTTTTGGAGCTATAAAGCCCCTAGTTCACTTTCACTGAAGACAACAGTTTGGACATTCTGCTGAATATCTAATTTAGTGTTCCATAAAATCAAAAAAGTAAAATGGGCTTGGAAGAAAATTATGGTAAAAAGATGATGACCCATTTTTCATTTTGGGGTGAAATATCCCTTTAACTTTTTATCATTAGCCTACAATTTGCCTAAAGTATTTTGTAGCATCTTGAACTATTTAATTATTTAATATAACTAGATTATTACCAGACAATCCAAACATTTCATGAGAACTAATACTGAAAATAATTATGTAAAAGTGAGGATTTTACTTAAGATCTCTCTCTCAAATATATATATAACCATGTCCTTATTCAATAGCACTGACTGGTTAAAAGTTCAGTACATCTATCATTAAACTGCCCCAAAAAACTTTTGTATTAATCCAAACTGAAGTAAACCCCCACCAAAAAATCTCAAGAGTAATGTGCAACGAGAGGCTTTCTCATCGTTTGACACATATGGAGAGAATGCCAGGCATAAAGAACAACAGCACTTGATCAAAGACCAAAATGTAGCAGTAGTAATTATGCTGTAGCCACGTCATTTAAACAAGAGTAGTCTGTTTTTGAGTTTCTCAGTACTGGGCTTCAATGGTAAAGATACAGGATGAAACCTAGGATGGTGGAAATCTAATGTGTCACCGGTGTGGTGAGGAACATGCTTTTAAAGGGGCCGATTTTTTCAAGGGGGGTCCTGTGAGGCTAGCGCCTCTTTCCTCGTGCACTATGCTGTCTCTGTGAATGATGGTAATCGCTTGTTTGCTGTCAGCGGGAACAATAGAGCAAGAGATGATGTCTTTAACCCCCTCCACAATCCCCACTTACTTTGAGACATGGATACGGCAAGTCAATCCCTTGGTAAAATCACATGAAATCAAACAGAACAGAAATATGGGTGTTAAGTAAATTCCAGGGTTACACTTGACAGCTGTGCTCGATGCTCTGGGAGATTCAGCGAAAGGAAAACAAAGATCTTGTAAAGAGAATATGTTCTTGTGATCAGGTTAAAACCCAGCTAGAGTATATGTACACACAAGGGTTTAATGGGGAAATATGCTAATTTCAATACCATATTTATCCTTTACTAAAACAATGTCAACTTTGGTTTAGCTGGATAAACAAAACATTGACTTTGCTGAATGAGGATGTAAAGAGCAGAAAACCAAAGCTAATTATGAGGCTAGGAAAAATAGAGTTGGTCTGGCTGTCGGTTCTTGGCCTGTACGAGCAGAAACTCAGAGTCAAACTACAGCTGTGTATGAAGGTGCTTGTAAACTGCACATAATCATTTGCTTATTTAGTATTTGTGGCATTTTCCAGTAAAAATATCTAAACATCCTTTCAAACAGCACACATATTTGAGAAGCAGAATTGCATAAGCTATTAAGACATGTTTTGAGAAACCATGTACTGAATTAAGTTTATTATTCTTACCACAAATTTAAAGGAATATTTCACCCAAAAATGAAAATTTGCTGATAATTTACTCACCCTTAGGCTATCTAAGATGTATCTGAGTTTCTTTCTTCATGAGAACAGAATTTAAGATTTTTAGGCCTCCTCCTCTAAACGATGCAAGTGAATGTACTCCATTTTTTGACGGTCCAAAACGCATATTTAGGGTGCATCAAAATAGTCCACATGACTCCAGTCGACAAATAAAGTTCTTCTGAACCCAAATGATTTATTATTTTTAGAAACAAAACAATACTTATATACTTTTTATCTACAAATGTTCACTTTTGTACATCACTGTGACACGCTCATGAAAGGGATGACGTAAGCTCGTTGGTAAGACCACGCATCACGTGAAGGAGGAGGCAGGAAATGAGTCATTGTTTACAAGAGATACTTGCACAGACCACAGACCAAGCGCTGTTCACAAACCAAAACAATCCAAAACAATTTCAAAACAATCTAAAATAAAAAATAATTTCCAAATAATAATAAAGAAAACATGACTGCAGTAAATAACCATCCTTTATTTCAGAGCAATGCCGTTGCGTTATTTACTTGTGCTTTTTCTTTAGCAGAAATATATAGGCTATATGACTGTCAGGAATTCAAGCCACACAAGTTGTAGTTAGTGAAACCAAGTGTGAGTGCGTTTACTGAGATTCACAGGAGATCAGTTGTACAGGTGATATCACACAGAAGAGAAGCTTGTTGAGTGCAGGTGTGGTGAATTAGAAATCGGGTGATGAGAAGCGGAGTGCTGAGGGAGGTGCAGAGCCCGAGGGAGGTGTGACAATGATAACGTTTTCACACATACCTGAGTTCGCTGGAAAAACAGCACGGGCACAGCCGATGAATTCAGATATCGACCCTTTGTTTCTTTCGATGGTCTGAAATCCTCAGGGGTAAAATGTTCACTGCACACCCTCCAATATTTGAGAGAATGTAGGGGTGTTCTGATATCCAGGTTCAGCGCGATAAGCCAGAGCTTCAATCATTCATGATCATGTATAGGCAATTGGTGAAAAGTTCATATTTTTCCCAGCGGGCATTTCCTTTGGGGTTTCTGAAGGTTGAAGCATCCAGGATACACACGCCAAATGACCATTTTGAACAATACACTTATACAAATACAAATTTACAACAAAGACAATTCAACTTTTGTACAGCGCTGCTCCTCTTGTTAACAATGACGCACTTCCTGCCTCCTCCTCCACGTGAAACGTGACCTTACCAACGAGTTTACATCATCTCTCTCATGTGCGCATGTCACAGAGATGTACGGAAGTGAACATTTGTGGTAAAAAAGTAAATAAGTATTGTTTTGTTTCTAAAAAGAATCAATCGTTTAGGTTCAGAAGAACTTTATTTGTCGACTGGAGTGGATTATTTTCTTGCACCCTAAATGTGCATTTTGGACCGTCAAAAAATGGAGTACATTCATTTGCATTGTTTAAAGGAGGAGGCCTGAAATGAAATCCTAAAAATCTTAAATTCTGTTTTGATGAAGAAAGAAACTCAGATACATCTTGGATGGCCTGAGGGTGAGTAAATTATCAGCAAATTTTCATTTTTGGGTGAACTATTCCTTTAATTAGTTTATTTTGGAACACTTAACAATAAGGTTCTACAGTATTTGTTAAAGGAATAATTCACCCAAAGATGAAAATGCTCTCATCAATTACTTACTCTTATGCCATCCCAGATGTGTATGACTTTCTTTCATCTGCTGAAATCAAATGAAGATTTCTCAGCTCTTTTGATACAATATAAGTGAATGGGTGCCACAATTTTGAAGCTCAAAAAAAATCACATAAATCAGCATAAAAGTAATTCATAAGACTCCAGTGGTTAAATCAATTTCATCAGAAGTGATATGATAGGTGTGGGTGAGAAACGGATCACTTTTACATTCTTCTTCTTGTGTTTTTGATGATTCACCTTCTTCATGCATATCACCCCCTACTGGGCAGGGAGAATTATTTCTAGCAAAAAGGACTTAAAATATTGATCTGTTTCTCACCCACATCTATCATATCACTTCTGAAGATATGGATTAAACTACTGGAGTCGTATGGATTACTTTTATGATGTCTTTATGTGCTTTTTGGAGCATAAAAATGTTGGCACCCATTCACTTGCATTGTACGGACCTACAGAGATATTCTGCTAAAAATCGTAATTTGTTTTTGCAGAAGAAAGAAAGTCATACATATCTGGGATGGCATGAGGGTAAGTAAATCATGAGAGAATGTTTATTTTTGGGTGAACTATCCCTTTAACATTAGTAAATGCATTACTCTTCTCCATGCTTGACGCAAGTGCAGAGTGCGTGTGCAGTGCTCTGCGCATGTGTCAAGCTTGAGGAAGTGAAAATGAGCTTAAAACCATGATTGCACCAAGTAGGCTGCAAGTGTCAAAATTGTTAGTGAAAAACGAGTTGCATTCTACCTTTATGTTGCCTTTATGTCCTTTTTGGAAGTTTTGGACCCCATTGACTTGCAGTGTATGGATATTTTCACATCATATCTCCATTAAAATATCTTCGTTAGGGTTCCGCAGAGGAAAGAAAGTCATATGAGTTTGAGACAGCATAAGTTTAAGTAAATGATGAGAGAATTATTAATTTTGGGGGAACAATTCTTTTAAGATATTTTTACTGGAAAATGGGAAAAAAGTACAGATTTTTTTTGCTGTGTAATCTCTGCCTGTACAACTACAGAAGCTAAAAATATAAAAGATTAAAAATAAAAAATAAAATAAAAAACCTACTTACAAATTGAATTACCTTTTCTGTTAACCAGAGCTTAGGAGTCAATGACTTGCTATTTCCTCTCTATCAAACAGAGAGGGAGGGTTACGGGCTGCAGGCATGAGTGGACATAGGAGATGGGCCAGACTGGCACGAGACTCATGCCCATTTATTCCTCACCACCGGTCATGCTCTGTGCGAGCCGCACTGGTGGCCTCAGTCTTGAGAGCAAATTAGATCCACTTCATTAAAATATTCCAGCCAGCGTAGGAAGGAACAAAAGGATGAGGGGTGGAGGAGATGTGCTAGAGATATGTGCTTGATATACATACAGACCAGGCAGGATCTGTGTACATCTGACAAACAGATTGCCTCACTTGGACAAAAAAGGATGCAGCTCAGAGGGGAAAATTAATCAGATATACAGTTGTGCTCAAAGGTTTGCATACCCTTTTGCAGAAATTGTGAAATTTTGGCATTGATTTTGAAAATATGACAGATCATGCAAAAAAACTGTCTTTTATTTAAGGATAGTGATCATATGAAGCCATCTATTATCACATTGTTGTATGGCTCCTTCTTAAATCATAAGGATAACAGAAATCACCCAAATGGCCCTGATCAAAAGTTTACATACCCTTGAATGTTTGGCCTTGTTACAGACATACAAGGTGACACACACAGGTCTAAATGGCAATTAAAGTTTCATTTTTTAAATTGCAATTAGTGTCTGTGTATAATTAGTCAGTGAGTTTGTTAGCTCTCATGTGGATGCACTGAGCAGGCTAGATACTGAGCCATGGGGAGCAGAAAAGGACTGTCAAAAGACCTGCGTAACAAGGTAATGGAACTGTATAAAGATGGAAAAGGATATAACAATATATCCAAAGCCTTGAAAATGCCAGTCAGTACTGTTCAATCACTTATTAAGAAGTGGAAAATTCTGGGATCTCTTGATATCAAGCCAAGGTCAGGCAGACCAAGAAAGATTTCAGCCACAACTGCCGGAAGAATTGTTCGGGATACAAAGAAAAACCCACAAGTAACCTCAGGAGAAATACAGGCTGCTCTGGAAAAAGACGGTGTGGTTGTTTCAAGGAGCACAATTATTGGGAAATTAACCTTTAATTGCCATTTAAACCTGTGTGTGTCACCTTGTGTGTCTGTAACAAGGCCAAACATTCAAGGGTATGTACACTTTTGATCAGGACCATTTGGGTGATTTCAGTTATCATTATGATTTAAAAAGGAGCCAAACAACTATGTGATGATAAATGGCTTCATATGATCACTATCCTTAAATAAAAGACATGATCTTTTGCATGATCAGTCATATTTTCAAAATCAATGCCAAAATTTCACAATTTCTGCCAGGGTATGCAAACTTTTGAGCACAACTGTAGACGTAAAGTAAAAGCATTGGATTATGCAGTGTTTTGTGTGTGAGAGAGGGAAAGGGAGAGAGAAAAAGAATTTAAAAAAATGCCAGAGGGCATTTCTGTTGTACCACAGCTCTTTTGTCACAGTGCTATAATGTGTACGCGCTCTTTGTTCGCCAAAAACGTGAACATGACTCTCGGTTATAAAAACTTCTGCCTCACTGCAATTACACAAAAGAAAATGAACACTTTTAGGTTGCCCTGGTAACTTAATTGCACCAGTACTTTGCACACAGGAGCCAAAGTAACAGAATTTTGATGAAAAGGCAGCGATAATTTACGGCATTGAGAAATTAGTTGCCGTGGCGACGTGTTAATTACATTTCAAATTAACAATGCAAGTGTAGTGAAATTAAATATAAATCATATTTTTTGCATACATTACAGGGGTTGATTAGTGCAAGGCACCAGGAGAGAAAGGTTGGGATTCCACAGACCTGTCACATCAACCCTCCCAACACCCCCATCTTATTCAGCCCCTCTTAAAACAGAAATGCCGTAAGCTCCTTTACACGCCTGCTACTGCTGCAGCAGAAACACACAGTGATGTTTGCATGTGTGTGTGTGTGTGTGTGTGTGTGTGTTTTCCAATTAGCATTCTGATCTTTTCAGGTTGATGAACTTCTCTATGATTTCTTTGACTCCTGGAAACGCACAAAGATGTTTGGGGTTTTTTTCCCCCTCTTCTGAACTAGGTTAATGGATGTTAATGTACGGTGTAAAAACATTATAATATGCTTTTTTGGTTTCTGTTGCAGTCTTACATAAAGAAAACAAACAATAATACTTGTGCTTTAGCTTGTTCTACATGGGATCCAAAAATCTGAGGCCACCAGTGAAAACGCTTCTATTTTTGCATTTTGCACACAAAATATTTCATTACAAATTATGTTATCAACATAACAATCTGAGAAAAAAGTGAAATAAACATTTTTAAAATTTTGAAAAGTACAATTTTTAGTACCATTACAAAGAGATTTTCTTGCTTTAAGCATAAACAAACTACATTTTGTTAGATTTAGTTAAAAACAACCTGGTCTCATAGAATAAACGTTACTCTATATACACTGGCGGCCAAAAGTTTGGAATAATGTACAGATTTTGCTCTTATGGAAAGAAATTGGTACTTTAATTCATCAAAGTGGCATTCAACTGATCACAATGTATAGTCAGGACATTAATAATGTAAAAAATTACTATTACAATTTGAACATTTTTTTCAGAACTTCTTAAACTACTTCAAATAGTTCTCATCAAAAAATCCTCCACGTGCAGCAATGACAACTTTGCAGATCATTGGCATTCTAGCTGTCAGTTTGTCCAGATACTCAGGTGACATTTCACCCCACACTTCCTGTAGCACTTGCCACAGATGTGGCTGTCTTGTCGGGCACTTCTCACACACCTTACAGTCTAGCTGATCCCACAAAAGCTCAATGGGGTTAAGATCCATAACACTCTTTTCCAATTATCTGTTGTCCAATGTCTGTGTTTCTTTGCCCACTCTAACCATTTCTTTTTGTTTTTCTGTTTCAAAAGTGGCTTTTTCTTTGCAATTCTTCCCATAAGGCCTGCACCCCTGAGTCTTCTGTTTACTGTTGTACATGAAACTGGTGTTGAGCGGGTAGAATTCAATGAAGCTGTCAGCTGAGGACATGTGAGGCGACTATTTCTGAAACTAGAGACTCTGATGTACTTATCCTCTTGTTTAGTTGTACATCTGGCCTTCCACATCTCTTTCTGTCCTCGATAGAGCCAGTTGTCCTTTGTCTTTGAAGACTGTTGTGTAAACCTTTGTATGAAATCTTCAGTATTTTGGCAATTTCAAGCATTGTATAGCCTTCATTCCTCAAAACAATGATTGACTGATGAGTTTCTAGAGAAATCTGTTTCTTTTTTTGCCATTTTTAACCTGATATTGACCTTAAGACATGCCAGTCTATTGCATACTGTGGCAACTCAAAAACAAACACAAAGACAATGTTAAGCTTAAATTAAGGAACCAAATAGCTTTCAACTGTGTTTGATATAATGGCAAGTGATTTTCTAGTACCAAATTAGCAATTTAGCATTATTACTCAAGGATAAGGTGTTGGAGTGATGGCTGTGATCAGCTGAATGCCACTTTGGTGAATTAAAGTACAAATTTCCTTACGAAACAGCAAAATCTGTACATTATTCCAAACTTTTGGCCGCCAGTGTACATTTTTGCAAACAGATTGTACGTGCCGCTTTCTACGTTTTGATGCAGTTTCCTGGTGAAATGAACACTAGAGGCACTACAGCAACTGTGTGGTTTAATCACTGTCACACAAATCACGAGTACAATTGCTGATTTTGATCTTATAAAAATATATTTTTCACTCTATTATTCATCCCCCACTTTGTTATATCAAAACATTTTTACTTTAACGCATGATTTGAAAAACAATGCAGTTTAACACTTGTGTTACAGACCTACCTACACATACACACTTATTGCTATGTCATTAGCTTGCTTGGTAGCTCACATGATCGCACGAGTGTTGGACTTTGGGCTTGACGGCTGTGGTTTGATTCCAGCCAAAGATGAACGAAAGTGAAAGTGGCATAGAAGTGACACAAAATTACGTGGTTGCTTCAGTTAATGTGTGTTTTCTTTTTTATTTTATTTCGAATTTGCATTTTAAAACACTGTCTAGGGTTAGGTGTTGGTTAAGGGTAAGGATGTCTGTTTTGTTAAATTCTCATTTATCTTTTCAGACATTATTGGTTAGGTTTAGGGTAAAGTTTTAGGTTAGGGAGGTACATTTCACTTATTAAAACCTCCATCTAAAATTCACCTTAAAAACCTTGTCTGATTACAACCTCATTTTGCTCGGCTTTGGCTTCAGTTTGTTTAGCCTATTCGTTAAATTCAACACATACAGTGGCATGTGTAACCTCAGAGCATGAAGAACAAGCCTCCAGAGTGATATCGTCTCGGGGGGAGAAAGAGAGAGAGAGAGCACAGCACAAACACAACAGCAACAGGAACCAACTTGAGCCATCTAAATTATTCATTGTCCAGATGGATTCTTTTCTCCTTGAATTTTCAACTCAAATAGACCTATTCACCTACAATTTTCATTGCTGTCCTGTTGTGTCCGCTGTCGCACAAACCACAAAAACAACACACGACTGTGTCAAACATAGCTGGGAGGAAAAGTCAACATGTTTAGTGTATATGAACACTATTATCTTAAACAGTTCTTTCTTTCTTTCCTTCTTTCTTTCTGTTGCAGCGAGCTGAGGGAGTGACATTGGGGGAAGAATATGAAAAAGCCTGCAGCCCCCAGAGACAGTAACTATCTGCCATTTAGCCACTAAAATTTCAGCAACATTTAATGACCTCCACCGGTCTCTTTATCAGTCCTTGAAAATATTTTATGTCTTCTGATGCCTTTCTGTTGTTTGTACAACTGATAATTCCAAACAGCACCAAATTATAAGTGTGGTTACAGTGTTTACTGTAACCACAAAAACATAATGGCATGCATTTAAAAAACCAAAGCAAAACAAACTTGGATTCTGACATGCATCTTCTTATAGTAAATGAGTGTCTACCAAAAATATTTTTTTTTTTTTGCTGCTTCTCTCAAAGTTGACTGAGATGACTCTTTTTAGACATTTTTTATTTTGAATGTTTTAGGGTAGTTTGAGTAATTCTGAAGGTTCTAAATCCAAACTAAATATGGCATGTCAAGCAAAGAAGAAAAAATAACATAGCACAATGAAAAGTTACATTCCACAGTCTTCAGCCTATGAGACTGAAGGAATTTAGATTATGAATGTAATAAAATATTGAAATAATTACTGAAATTGTTTATTAAGTTTTATTTGTACATGTGCTACTGTACGCATCCAAGTCACATTTTCTTAGTCGTTTTCTGAGGAAACACTTCTAAAGTCTTTTGAAAAGCCAAAGAAAGCAGGCTGTAATACAGCACTTTTGCAAATGACCTAAGCAGGATTATGATTCTGTGGGACACTCCCATGAAATCATTTTGCCACACTGCATTATGAAACATTTCCATCAAAATACGCATGCACAACACTGCACAAGGCTCTCCATCTCTATTGTATATGCAACCATGACGCTCTCTCCTTCTCACCTCAGTCATTAAGGCCCAGTGTACAGATGGACAGCCTACAGTACATTACCAATATGACCAACCTCGGCTGGCAGAGGTCCATTCAAACAAACTTACTTCCTGGCCTTGGACAAGGAGGTAAAGATGACCTCAGTCTCCAGGGGCAACTCCTCCCTTGTACATATCCACTTATAAATGTGCCTGATGACTTTTAAAAGGACAAAGAATCATTAGGAGTAAGGATAAGTAGCCTTTCACATCTTCTCTCTGCAACGCCCCCTGAAAGTAATTCCAATGCATTTACACAAAAGAGAATAGCTTTACTGGGAGAGGCAGTGGTTTAATGGTCCAATACGCTCTTGGACCAAGTACAATTATCTTCATATGATGGAAAAAAAAAAAAATTTTTTAAATGGAGGCTTTGAAAGAAAAATGGGTTCAGTGAAATGTCAGTGTGCACAAACATTTGGCCGTTTATGAGAAAATAAATCATATAAATGAAGAAAAAAAACTGTTATTTCCCTTTACACAAACAAACTGCAGTTGATTGAAGCATAAAGCAAATATTCAACATCTTTAGTGCAAAATGGAAAGCATGCATAGTAAATCATATATAGAGACTTCCAAATGCAGCTTCTAAGGAGCTCTTCATACTGTCTCTATAAAAGAGACGTTTCTATGTTTCTAACAGTTACTGTAGTTCCGGTCCTCTAATCTGATTGGACAAGTGGTGTTCCAAAAGTGCTGATATTTAGTATAATAGCACTGGCACACTTCACTGTTTACATCATTCTGCGTTACACCAGTTGATGCTGCTTCGGTTTTGTTTAGAACTATTTTCAATAATGGAGCAAAAATAGAAATAAAATAAAAAACAACTAGGCATATTGTGTCTAAAATGTAAGTTCCTCAATACTAACTTCTTGTTTACAGAACTGTTGAATACAAAGCAATATCATACTTGCAAACATGTTCTTGGCCTTAAAGGGATAGTTCGCCAAAAATAAAAGTCTTGTCATCATTTACTCACCCTCATTCCAAACGTGTATGACTTTCTGTTTTCTTTGGAACACAAAAATTCAATTTTTTTCCATACAATATAAGTGACTTAGGACTGAGGCTAACATTCTGCATAAATTATGGAACTGATGACCGAATGTTCCTTTTTAGGGGAACTACCCCTTTAAATGAACTTGACAAACTTGACAAGAGAGATAAGTGATAGTCACTGCAGAAGGTAGAACAGGCGACCCAAAGGCCTGTTTGTAAAGTATATACCTTACTTCATCTGCAAATGTTTGCCAAACATGTTCCCAGCATATTCGCCCAGTCAACTGAACATTCCAAAATGTAAAAAAGTATTTTTTTACACGGATCTCAGTGTATCAGTTCTTGAACGATTACTTCACTTGTTTAAAGACCCTAAAGCTGAAATCTTAACATGCCTCTTGGGCTATCTCTTATCATGCCATTGGGCCAAAACTGCATAATGGCATGACTTGCCATGCAGATTATATTAAGCAGATGTTTGATGTTTAAATAAATATACCCTTTAATTTTGCCTGCAAAAGGCCTCACTCTATAAAAAGTCCAGTCTTTACCAACAAGTTTAAATTAAAAACCCAGGATAATACAGACTCCAATGGGGCAACCAAAAGGGAACAGGAGAAACAGGAGCGGGCATAGTTTTGGGGGATGGCCTGCAATGCATGATAGTTCCTGTAGGTTTAACAGCTGAGCTGCAGCATCAAAGTGCATGTTTATTCTTCTTCAAAAATGCAGCACTTAAGAGAGAGTGAGTAAATGTACTGCAACAGAATGATGCACGAGTTGTTATTCACTTTAAAGACAACATGAAACAAAAATATTTTGGCCTATTACTAAGATTTACGCATTTCAATTTCATAACAATATTCCATAAAAGAAATTGTGTAATGTTTAACTAAATTAAATTAATAAACTTTATATTATTAAATATTCCTCAACCCAATTTGATGGAATTTTGTTATGAAATTGAAATGCGTAAATCTTAATAGAATTATTTTGAGTGCAATGCACTGAACTTCAAAATATGTAGTATTTCTGAATGAAACAGAATATTCAATTGGAAATAACGTTGGATGGGACTTGAATCATCAGGATTTGACTGGATTATAAATTGAAGGTTATAATATTCAATTATTAATTGCAGACAATAATACCAGGGATGATTATTATTAATAGTATTATTGTGTGTTCCTGTAGTTCAACTGGCAGAGCAGTGGTTGCAATGCAAGATCAAAGGTTTAATTGCTAGGGAACACACAAATTGATAAAATGTACAGTATATCTTAAATGCACTGTATGTTGCTTTAAAGTATCTGTCAAATGCAACAAAAAAAAATCCAAAATTTATAGAAAAATTTATTGAGAACCCCTTGTGATTTCATGTTGTCTTTATACTGATATTTGCACTGATATTGTTTTCCATTTTTGTTGCATAAGCTGGCCAGTCTGTGTCTTTATGTAGTGCTCACTTACTTAAAGAGTCCAGGGAGTGAGACAAAATATTTGACACTATACTGTACATTTAGACATGCAAAAGACTCAGAAACAGAAATAAGAATAGTCCGAAACAGGCAGAGAGCGTCTGTCTAAGTATAAATTCTAGCTTTCCAGATTAAATCGACGCGGGCATTTAAACCCCCTTTTGTGCTTGAAATATTTTCACTCAGTGTTAAACTTCTTGTGGCAGAAAAAAAAAATTGAGACCAGCTCTTTGGCTGTTGACAGGTAGAAATTTGAAACAGCCATAGATTGCTGGTAATGGGAGGGAAAGAGGCAGGAGAGCTCACTAAAACCTGACACTCCCATTAGGACCCTCCTGAAAAGTGAAATATTTGATCACGAGAGGGAAATTGAGCAAAAATGAACTGAAACTAGATATAGTCAACTTACTTCCCCGTTGGCTCTCAGATATAGATGTCACTCAGAACTTAATAAGCTTTTGAATTTCCATTTTATCACAGAAAATAGAGTGTGAGAAATAAAATCAGACAGTTTCACCCTAATGGACAAAGTAATGGAGAGGTGGAACTGACACAACACATTTTGTCGGTGGTAATACCATCAAAATGAAAGCATATTCACTGCAGGAGTTTTCAGGCAATCAATTCAAACTAAATAGTGACCCTTTTCTCTAGGTTTTTATTTCATAATGGCTCCAACAAATACAGCACTTTGGCTCTCGGGCAACGAGGTGTCACTCAGGGCGATAGCAACAGAGTCATTTATCCAATAGACTTGAGTTCTGAAGCCAGTGTATAGGCTGTGTATTACTCCCACACCCTCTCTTTCTGTACTAGACGCTACATTGATCCCACAGGTAAGGATTAGCTCACTTTTAGACCAAAGAGTTACATATGAGGTCAGGTCATATCAGATGACCTCTAAGGCTTGCTGCTTATGCTGAAAATGACAATAACCAGTCTATCTAAAACACAGCTAGTGTCAGCCTCAGACGGCATCTGATGCATGAACACAAAACTAGGAGTTTTTTGATTTGGCAAGCTCTAATCAGATTGTCTTTTTTATCAGTCCATCTGGACTAAAATCTGGAGGGGTTTTTTAGGCAACTAGGTATCCACAAGCATAACTGTATATTCCGCTTCGTTTTTTGAGTAAAGTCTGTGAAAAAACGTAATACTTATTACTTATCACTGGATGGACAGAAATTTTAATCACAGAGTTTATACACATTTTATTTTATTCATTTATTTCATACCAGTCTATTTCAAATTAACCTGAACCTAAATAGAACATAAAAACAAAAGGAACTGTGGTTGGTTGCTTTACATGTCAGTAAGACTGTCCTTTCCTGTCTAAGTGGGCTGTTTTTGTCCAGAGTAATCTGCAATGTGGACCAGATCTTATGCCGTTTAGTCAAAGATCTGGCTACAGGAGATTTACACAAGACTAACAGACAGCTAACTTCAGAGAGAAGCCGGGCTCAGGCTCATCATCATGAGCAGCATTGAGAGAGCTTTACCCAGAGCCAGATGGACATCAGCCAATCCCGTTCAAACACCAGGGACCGTGTTCAGAGAGAATGGGTGTGGGAGCAGTCTCAACAAACCGCATTACTTAAAACAGTTAAAACCATTTGCTCAACTGTTATAAGAATACTGATATAGAGTGGGTTTCTTTACACTGCAAAACTTTTTTTGGCTTGTTTTCCAGTAAAAATATTTTAACATCCTTAAACAAGATAAACTTCCTTAAAATTGCATAACATATGAAGACTTGTTTTCAGAGAACATATTTTGAAATAATTACCAAAGGCAAAGTGTGTGTGTGTGTGTGTGGGGGGGGGGGGTTGGGTAGCTCAACAAGTAAAGATGCTGAGCACCCCCCCTGGAGTTGCAAGTTTGAATCCAGGGCATGCTGAGTGACTCCAGCTAGGTCTCCTAAGCAACCAAATTGGCCCGTTTGCTAGGGTGGGTAGAGTCACGTTGTGTTAACCTCCTTGTGGTCACTATAATGTGGTTCTCGCTCTTGGTGGGGTGCGTGGTGAGTTGTGCGTGGATGCCACTGAGAATAGCGTGAAGCCTCCACACGCACTATGTCTCCGCGGTAACGCGCTCAACAAGCCATGTGATAAGATGTGCGGATTGACAGTCTCAGACGTGGAGGGAACTGAGATTCATCCTCGCCACCCAGAGTCACTACACCACCACGAGTACTTAGAGCATATTGGGCATTCCAAATTGGGAGGAAAAGGGGAGAAAAAAAAAACAAAAAAAAACAAAACTTTTTTTACAGTTTGCTAATGGGTTGAGAAAAAATTAACTTAAAAACTCTAGATTCCGGGTGAATACAGGTGAAGTGGGACAAATGGTAAAGTGAAACACTTAATCATCTATTATAACAGTATTTGTATATTCTTTCATTACTATAAATTAGGTTCATGCTAAATTAGTATGGGATGACACTGATGTAGCCATTTGTAAATGTCTTGAAAACAACGGCAATGATAAATTATCAGAAAGTGACCCACTTTACCTGTATTCGCCCTATTCTCATAAATCAAGTCTTAATATCTTCCACAATATTAATTCTAAAGTGAATGTAGACATTTAGATTTAAATGAAACACAATAGGAAAATATTAAGTTTTTTTTTTTCCAGGTCATCTTACAAACTCAAGAACTCTGATTTATTCATACAAAATTTCCACATACAGTGGAACTGGAATTGACTTCTTTAAACTTTGTTTTATTTATTTATTTTTATTTTTATTCTTTTGGCAAGAGAACAGCAAGTCAACTGCAAGATGCAAATTTACACCTGCTTTGTTTTTGACAATAATTACAGAAAGTGAACGATAGGAAGAGTCCTGGGTCCCCAGTGTTCTGCTGCTCTATTAATTATTCTGAGGAAGACAGATGTTAAATTGCGTATGCCCATCAGCACCAAGACTTTCACAAGATTTATCATTCATATAAATCATGAATAAAATATTTCCTTGCCAAGAGAAAATGTTACATCTGTTTGGTGCATCACAGACACCGTGATGCAAGAGAAAATCAGAGCTGGAAATCTTTGGTGACCACCTATACAGTATGAACACAAATGGACACAGAGTTCATGAAACTAGAATGTTTGCTTTTTTCTCCACAGATGTTACATTCGTTAATATGAATAAAGCTGCTTTAATTTTGTTTTTACTGCACATATTCATAAGCCTTTAGTTATGGACCAAATAATTGAGACGTTTGCCTCTTGACTTTGGAGTATAATTGTGCTATGCAGCTTTATGTTGATATTTCATTATGCTCATGAATATTCACAAGGCAAAGACACTTTAATACAGTGTTGTGAAAACAAAAAAATATTTGTATGTCTTTTTACTGCACATCCGCCCATTGGCATCAAAGAATGAAAGTTTTTCCTTTTTTATAACTTTAGGCGCCTCTCTTCTAATATCTCCTCATACACAGCATGAAATACCAGGTAATAATGAGAGTTCTGACACTTTTTTGACCAATTAATTTCCATGTCTTTTCCATGACCTTTACAGATGTTTGTGATTACTGGGTAAGGAAATAATCGAAATTTAGACAGATTCACTAATGAATCATTTAGACCAGGGGTCTTTTTCTATTGGGGGCCAGGTGCAAAAAGAAATGAGGTGTCACGGGCCGTATCATTGTAATAATAGGAAAAAAAGGCTAGATGCCAATATTGCACCATGTTTATATAGTATGCTTATTAATATTCAAGTTTTAATCACACTTTATGTTAATATATAAAATAAGCAGTGACAGACCTAAAGTGTCATTTGTGAGAAGAGAGAGAGGGAGCATCAGTGTAACAGGAGGAGGTTAGGACATGAGTCACGGGGATGCGGCCTTTCCGCGTCGCCCCCGGCCACCATCACGTCGGCCTGCCCCCGGAACAGACAGCCAGGCTCTTACAACAGATGGAACTAATGATGCGCAACAAAAGAGATCATTTCACTGTGGTCCTGGGGAAGCCACAAAGAGCACTGGGACGTTTGAATGATAGGGCCAGCCAGTCACTAGGGGTTACATATGGGAAGCTTTTATGGAGGTGGAAAAGTGAATAGAGGCTCCCTGGCACTTCCTCAGCTCTTTGATGTCTCTCAAACTACCAGTGCGTCACTTTTTAAAAGGGAAATATGAAAAGTGGAATACTAGGACCTCTGCCAATCTCTTTTTCATCCTTTTTTATGAGGCTTATCAGCAGGAAATCCCCAGTTTTTTTTTTTGTTTTTTTGTTTTTTGAAGACGTATGAGTTCATGGCGAATGTACATTTTGACATTCAAGTAGGAATAAAGGACAACAAGACAGTAAAATGTGCTCAATGAAATCTATGAATTTCAAAAAGATTTATAATAAACATCAAAAACTTGGTACCATTCAAATCAATGGCGGAAAAAAAAGAGCCTTAATACACATCCAAAGAGCCCATGAAATCAAAATCGGTGTTTTGTGTCTTTAAGTCCAGGTCTTTTAGCTTTGAGTTCATACAGTGTACCCCTAAAAGTTGACAAAAATATATTTGCCAAGTTTCCAGCTTCCTGTTTCAAAAGGAAATATGTCCACACAGCAACGAAAACTGCCCTCATCAAGCATTCGCTTAAGTGCACATCAAGCACATCCAGCTCCGACTGTGCACGCTCTTTCTGCTGTTTCAAAATAAACAAACACACCGAACATTCAAACACCTTGGGAGGGGATTTAAGTAAGATGTGAAGCGTTTCGTAGCTCAATTCAATTCCCCCTCTTCCACACTGTAGATATCAGTAGTGAAAGTTCAGGCCGATGCTGACACGAACAGAGGAGCGTGCCGTTATTAGAGGTTAGCTCTGATAACACTATCAGCCTCCTTACCCCTGGCCAGCGGTGCAGGGCCTAACCCTCAAATAAAGCCGCAGTGTCTCAACTCCCTGACACATTAGCTCTGATTACAATGACCTTCATTATATCAGCTAGCCTTATTATAACACATAGAGCACGGCGCTCCCTTGAGCTGTGCACTGCAGCAAAAATGCAAGGAGGTGGGGCTTCATGCTAAAGAAGGATGAGTGCATAGCATGCAGCGTATGTGACTGACCGCAACAACGGTGGTTGTGCATGATGTTCCCGGCCGATGAACATGATTTTAGCCCATTGTGCAAGAGCAAGGTAATTGTACACAAAAGTACAGGGCTTGGAACAAAGGCAGAAAGTTTTCAAAATTACATAATTGGTCCCCTCTCAAAATAAATACAAATCTTATTTATTGTCAAAGTCAAGCAATCTTCTCTTGTGTGCACCAGACAAGCTAGTTAATCTCTGGTGGGTCATGACCCATAAAAGAGTTGCAGGTCTGTTCTGATATGATTGTGGACAACAGGGGGAAAATGCTAAATGCAAATAATAATAATATGCATTTAATCATGCATAGTTGGGTGTTTGCTCAACTAAAACATTTTTCACACTCTAGTTTATTTAAATCGTGTACTAACAATGTGCAACAGCACAAGCATTGGAAATGATGTCCAATAAAAATGTTGATATTTATTAAGTATTGATAAGATATTTATCTTGAATTTTCTTCAAGCATATCTTACATATTTCATATTTCATATGTTTCATATTTTATCTCAAGCACGCTCTTTGCATATACTTTTTTCAACTTGGTTAACAAGTACACTAACTTTTGCAACAAAAAAATAAATATTCAGTGCAAAATTATTTGGTGTGGTAAAAATGACGACACAACTTTGAAACAGAAAAAATCCCACAATTAATATTGAAATGGTTTGTTTATTTCACAGGTTTTTTTAATTTATTTTTTTGGATTTAAATTATTTTTTTTTTTTTTTTATTATTATTATTTTATTTATATTTAATTTAAACAGTTTAATACTGAAAGTCTGGGTATGGCACAAATACCAGAAAACAAAAAATTCTACACATAAAAGGCATTTAAAAAGTACCAAAAATAAATGATAACGGTCTGGAAAAAAATTCCAAGTCAGTTTCAATAACCTTAATATCAATTTTTTTTTTTTTTATAAAAATAAACCCAGGGACATGAAACAGCCGAATGTTGAAGAATAACCCAGTAAAAACAGTAAAATCAATAGGCTTATTAGCTCTTAATAAGGAGGATAAAACCAATTTTTTTTTTAACCATCTTAGGTCATGCGTCCAATCAAATGCTACTGTATTATGATGCAAATTCATCTGTCACTTGCTAAAAGCCAGCCACATTAGCCAGATGCCAACATACACAGGTTGCATAACATGCCATTATCCTGAAAACCTGAAAAAAACTGGCCAATACGCATGGTAAAAGAAAGTATAATTTGGTACCAAAGTGGTGCTTGATGTCTAATTGAAAATCTGTGTCCTAAAGCAAAACCAAATGCAAGACACAAAGCTACTACACAGCAGACACAAAAGCATCTTTTGCATCTGTATCACAAGAGTCTTGTAGACTAGCAATCATGTCATAGTGATGTCTTAATTTGCATACAGACGCAGAAAGTTGGTCACCTCCAGCCTGCAGTCAGTGCCAGTGAAAGCTGGCAGCCACTTTGCGAGGAGAATGGGAGCTGGACCAGGGCCCTTACCGAAAGCTTGGGGACTCTCGTTACCACTTAGCAATCTGCCATGCTTGTTAACTTAAATTTTCTGCTCATTCCCGCTCACAGGGCTGCGGGGCTAACGTTCTTCAGCTCTTGGCAGACGCACCCTCTGGCGGGGGTGACCACCCCCTACACGGCAGGGGAGCGGGAAGACGGCAGACCATGACCCCAAATCTCACTGCTCATCTGCACACGCCTGCTGGCTCACACAGCATCCTTCCCGCTCTCCTGCCAGGTGCCTCCATGGCAGCCGTTACCCATGGAGACCTGCCTCTCCCTATTCACTTAGTCTGGCTAACAGAGCTCCGAGCAGTGGGGGTGCAATGGGAGGAAGGCACTGGTGGAGTCTGCAGGGGGCCAATGTGTTTGTTTTGTGGAGAACGGTCTAGAAAGCTGGCTAAATCAGCTTGATTTGGATTAAAGGGAATTGGGAGTCTGTAAGCACTGGTTTAAGTGATGGCTCCTCAATGGCTAGTTAATGAGTAAAACACCTGTGGATCCAGTGAGATAAGGAGATGCCCAAAGAAGAATGATATATGAATTAGTGGCCGAACGACATGGGTTTTAAAATTATCAATGCCAATACTGATATCTAGAGAACAGGGTGGTTGGTCGAAATAATGCAGAAATATATATAATACAATTTAATTATAGAAAATGAGATATACACAAAATTGCTAAAATTATAAGAACATTTTAAGGAACTAAAAGTGTATAATATTTACTCAAAACACAATGACAAAAATTGAAAACATAGTTACATTTTTAATAATATTGACAAGTCTGTCCAATTGGTACAGCAGACACACTTATCGACTGATAATCTCAAAATGACAGAAATATCAGCCGATTAATCAGCCTGACTGATATATCGCTCTATCACTAATATTAATACAGCAGTGACTGAAATAAATTGTATCAAATTTTCAATTTTGGGGAGAAATTAAAGGAATAGTTCACCCAAAAATGATATTTCATCATTTACTCACCCGTATGCCATCTCAAACTCATCTGAATTTCTTTATTCTGCTTAATATATCCATACAATGCATGTCAATGGAGTCCAAAACTTTCAAGATCCAAAAAGTACATAAAGGCAGAATAAAATTATCCATATGACTCGAGTGGTTTAATGCAGGTCTTCTGAAATTATACGAGTAACAGTAGCTCAGCTGCCTTGAAAATAGTGTAGCATTTACAGTAACAAGCTACTTTTGGTCATGAGCATTTTGGTAAATTGGTTTGTTCAGATGGTTCATATAAAGATTTTCTGGTTCATTTTGTTAGTAGCTTGTAGTTTAGCTAACTACTTGTTTTAAAAAAGAGTTGCTTTACTGTAGTTTAACTATTTCATATTATTAGTATCTTGTAGCTTAGAAAACTACAGCTTCCACAACACTACAAAAATGATGTCCTCATATGCTAATTATTCTGGTCAACAAACCACAGTGCAATTCACATAAAATGTTGCCCATGCAGAAAGAAACTTTATGTAGAAACGTTAAGCTCCGATGAATCACGCTAATTTGAAAGTAAAGTTTTCATAATAGATCTATGATAAGTTGCATTTAAGGTTGTGTTTATGGGGCGAGCAGCAGCTCTAGTGGCAGTTGAACAGGCACCTGGTGTACGTTGAGTGCTCCTGGGCTTTGAGGGCTTAATTAATCAAGGCCTCTGGGTATTATGGCATGGCTGGGCTTCTCCGTATGTGTGACTCAATTAAGTTGTTTTGTGAACCAAAGGTGTAACTTCAATATTGCTTAGAGTCACTGCTATCATACGAGCAGCGGTTTGCATTAGCACCTTGGGCAAACTGAGGCAATTCCAAATGTACATGTCTAGGTGCATGTCTTGTGCATGTCTTCACCAGCTTCATTGATAAAGCAAAGTCTGCATTACCGCTTATCTATTGGTTTGAGTCTATTCACACCTGACAGTGGCATGGTGGAGAGAATGCAACAATGCCAGCCCTGATAGCACAAGTTCCCTTACAGATGTAAGAACAACATTCAGCAGATTATGTTTTTTCAAAGTTTAAAGGGATAATTCACCCAAAAATGAAAATTCTTATATAATTGACTTACCCTCATGTTGTTCCTAACCTGTATCAATATCTTTCTTATGTGGAGCACAAAAGGAGATGTTAGGCAGAATGTTAGCCTCAGTCACCATTTACTTTCACTGAATGGTGACTGAGACTGAACATTCTGCCTAACATCTCCTTTCATGGAAGACATTAAGTCATTCCGTTTTGGAACTACATGAGGGTAAGTGAATGATGACAGGATTTTCATTTTTGGGTGAACTGTTCCATTTAAGATTTAAATGCAATTTCATTGTGTGATCTTGATAAAGGTAATATCTGTGTAAACAATATCTATCTCTGTGTACAAATGTGTGTACAGTATATCTGCTCTACATGCTGCAGTAATATTGTATTTGTACATAGACACACACGTGCATATACAGTATATACATACAGTCATACAGTATATTTAGCATTTTGACTGATATCACAGTCCTTCAGGCAATCGACCACTAAAACAGTCATAAATGGCGACACTGACCTTCAAGGTATATTGAATGTTACAGTTCGACTCGGTTCTGTGGGTCACGCTCTCCTTGCCAATACTCAACTTGCACGTTCACACAGGACTCTTACATAGCTGTCTACTGAGGCCTGTGAGGACACAGAGAGGAGTTATGAGTACATATTTTACCATCAAACCATAAACTAGAAACGCAAACAAATATTCTCAATTGAATTTTTACAAATCATAACAGGAACACCATCCCATTCGAAAAATCAACATTCAGTACAGTACGTGTGGTGCTTTTTAATGCATCTTTTTATACCAGTGCTGTCAACAGCTTGTATCGTACACAGAATTTTATAAACACCACTGTTTCCGCAGCACAATAACTACTTTCATTTCATTGTAAAACCTGTCAAAATTCCAATTAGATATTTAGAGAGAAAAATACGACTTTCAATTTGCCCAAGCAAACCACTCCGTAAGTTAATAAAAAGGCATTATCATCCATCTTGTGCTCTTATTAGATTGTGTATTTATGCACGCTATCCTTTCAAGAGAAACAGGGGCTTCTGGGAAAAACACAAGGGGGGAACTTTCAGTATATGAAAAACACACTTTATGAGAGCAAATTATATAAAGGAAAGAACTTGATTTATTAAGGCATCTCATAAATTAAATAGCTTTGATTTTATTGTTCTAACCTTTTTTATCCAGGTACAGTCACTCTTTTTCATAAACATATCAATATAAAAACAGATATAAAATATACAAATAACTATTTTTCTCCTTGCTACAATATTTATGTACTTTAATAACCACTTCCTTTGCCAGATATGGGTCAAAAACGGCAGAATTAAAGACTTCCTAAATTCCAAATTAAACCATAGACTAATAACCAGACAATTTCTTTTTAGACCAGATAAATACTCTAAAAACATAATAAATAAAAGTACTTATTACAGTGGGTAATTACAATGCTAATTATATTTCTAATTAGCTTATTGTGATGTATATTGTGAATGGGCCTTAACTATGCCTCGGATCACACAGGAACAAAGTCAAAAAGGACTGCAGCCTCAATGATAAGACCACTACTGATGATATTATTTGTGTCTATTTTGATTGCATATTAACATTCAAATGTCCTATTGACAAAATATTTCCACTGTCCATGTAACTGCCATAGAATAACATCATTCTAAAGACCTTTGGACTTATATATTGAATAGGTAGATTAGTCAAATGTACATATTAGCAATTCCTTTCAGGTATGGTGCATTTCTGAAACTATATCTGTTTTGCAGAGACATACTGTATACAACTCATACTCTACTCACATAGTGAGTGCCTACTACTGCATGTACATATACAGTACAACCAGTATGATATAACAATATTGATATATTTGTCTCTCTCCCCTTCTGAATGAAAAACAAAAACAAATAAAAATTAAAATAAAAGAAATAAAAAACATATTGCACTAATGACATACAGTATTTGAACATCTGATTCATAAAAAAAAAAAAAAAAAAAAAAAAAAAAAGAGTTGCTAGAGTCAAATCTTTAATAAACAAATAAGTTATGGTTAGTATGATTTTATTTATTTATTTATAAATAAATAAGCAAAAGAAGCAGCAAGAGCAGCAATGTTTGACATAAATATATTCACTTCATTATGTTCAAGGAAGGGATGATCTGTCAAGACACAAACTGTTTTTCTGTAAATTTTTTAAGCATGATCTCACAAACAAAAAAAAACAAAAAAAAACAAAAAGAAAAGAAAAAAGAACACACCCAGAAGGTACAAGACTAACAATTAATTCTGACTGATGTCTCAATACAAAAAAATGAAAGATGATTCATTTACGATTACAAATACGTCTACTGAGCATGATTCATAAAGATTATTTTAGAATAAATTATATTATTGTATTGATCTGGATATTTATGTAGAGATGGGGGATCAAGTGTGTATTGGGATTAGAATTTAAGAGGCATATCAAGGCCATGGCATTTCTAAGAGTTAAAAAGTGTATGTTTAGGGTGTAATGCCAGGTAACCACTGTGTTTGAATCCGTTTTCCACTTGTTATACCAGAAAGTCTTATCTACATTTTTGATGATTGTTCAATAAAGCAATAAAACAATGTTCATTTTGTCAACAACAAAAAAAAAAAAAATCCAAAAGTGCCATTTTAGTTCAATAAGGAAAAGGTTACAAAACATAGCATGCCTTCTGAGAATACAGATAAGACAATGTGTCAGGAAAAAGGTGAATTGAGGTAATGACGGAGTATGTTTATCTCTCAAAATGAAAGAATGCATTTTTTTTTTTGAATATCTACTGATCTGTATATGCAAATAGCAACCTGTAACTACAATTGCATGGCTTGATCACAACAATACAGGGAGGGAATATGTAACATGCCAACTTCTCATTATTAAATCCAAATTAATAATTTTCCTAACAATACATGACCTGTCTCCACCTGTGCCATTTTCAGCACATTGAAGAAAGAAAGAAATACAGGTTTAAACAGATTGGTACAGGAGTGGTGACATGAGATTTTTGATAAATAGACTGAAAAAAAAATCTGATAGTTGAACTGTTACATAAATTCCAGCTAGTTCACTAGTTCACCACTTTCATTTAAAAGAGTAATCCACCCAAAATGATAAATATGTCAGTATTTCCTCACCCCCGTGTCATTCTAAACCTGTAAGCAGTTACTTTTTTCAGTGGAACACATTTTTTTCCATTAAGTTTATAGTGACTACGTACACTGATTCTCTTCCCCTACGGTGAGTAGTAAACTTGAGAAATGCTGGGATGGTATCACTGAGTCAGTGAGTCATGAACAAATGGTTAAAAAGAAAGAATCGGCTCAAAAGAATGATTTGTATACAAATTGGGCTAATCCAGTTCAACTTAACACACGTCATTGCGTGGGGGAAAAAAGCTGTGTGAAGATTATTCAGAATTCTTCATTCGTGTTCCAGATATTTATTTTTTTTTATTATTTTTTTTTTACAGAATACATGTTTGGAAAAAGGGTGAGTAAATGATGACAGAATTTCAGTACTATCACTTTAAGAGCTCCTTTTCTTTCTGTACAACCACCCGCCTAAAACAGTTTAAACTCAGGCCTAGGTCACAAACATACAAGAAACAGTCTGAACTAGAAGAGCTGGATTTTCCCCCAAACCACACTATTTATACCTAGCGGGTACCTCCCTGATTTACAATAAATGACACGCATAAGGATGCACATGTGACAAGTGTTGAGAAAATTTCTGTGTGTTTCTTTAAGCTGATCGAGTCATTTATGCCCATCACACATCTGCAACAAACAAGTTGGTTTCAACTAAATCTTGTCTGAATGGTGGATCTGAGAGAAGACGTGATCAAGCTTTATTCTCACTCCAGATGTAACGTGATCATTCGTTCTTTTTATCTATTAATGATTTCAAAGGCTTCCAACCATTATTGCTTTTATTCTGTGGAAGAAAACCCAGCTGCTCTCTTTGTAGTGAGTCTGTGTGGGTGTATGGGCTTCTGGTGTTGCATGGAGGGGGGTTGGGACGGGTGGGGGGGTTGGCTGGGTTACACACACAAAAAGGGATGTATATGACCGTTTTTAACAAAAATGTCCATATTCATGTTTTACACAGTCGAAATGCTCCACAACATATAAAAAATTAGATCATTTCTACAAGCTATTTTTAAGGTTACAAGTGTGTATTCCCAATCAAGATCTTAAAGGGAAAATTCAACCAAGAATAAAAATGATGTCATCATTTACTCACAGTCATGTTGTTTTAAACCTGTATGACTTACTTCTGTAGAAAACAAAAATAAAATGTTAGCCTCAATCATCGTTCACTTTGACTGTATGGGGAAAAAATGCAATGAAAGTGAATTGTGACTGAGGCTTACATTCTTTCTAACCACATGCGTCTTGATCATTCTGATTACTATCTGATTGGGTATGCACATTCCATTTACACTTGGCAACATAAATGTGTCTCTGCAAAACTACTACTATTCCCACACTTTAACACTGCAAATATGACAAATATATATACAGTATACATACACTGTATATACTCTATATACAGTGTATATCAATACTATGCATATATAAATTTACATCTGAAACAAAGAAGCAATCATGTTCACATAATCAATGGTAAGCGTGATTCGGAGATTGCATTTTTGCCCAAAAATTTTATTTTTGCTTCTCTGATGGTTAGGTTTAGGGTTGGGGTTTGGCAATAGGATTAACAAAGTGTTCATTCTTGTTGACTGTATTACATCATTTA
Organism: Myxocyprinus asiaticus; assembly: GCF_019703515.2. Taxonomy (NCBI): domain Eukaryota; kingdom Metazoa; phylum Chordata; class Actinopteri; order Cypriniformes; family Catostomidae; genus Myxocyprinus; species Myxocyprinus asiaticus. The sequence continues at coordinate 27,553,633 of NC_059371.1, forward strand.
CAACTAAAAACACAACTCACTTTTGGCGCCACTCAGTGGAACTTTCACCTAGAAACTGGAACTCACTCTTGCCCACACTTTCAACAACAATTTGACCACAACTTCGGCCACTGGGGGCAGTGATTTAAATTTTGGTTAGCACAGACCAAATTCAGCAGCAGAACCTTCGACCTCCTGTTGCCAAATTCACAGTACGATCAGTCTGTATACTGAACATCTCAAACTACCTCTTCAAGTGAATGGGTTGCTATCCATCTCAAATACATCTTAGAAGGCATTTACACTTGGTCTTTTTTCTGATCGGACAAGCTAGCTATAAAACAACACTGTAAACACCCTTTAGATTTTGCTGTGTGCTGTAGATGTTTCAAATGTTACACAGCTTGCAGAGAGACAGATAAATACTCAGTGAATGGGCTTGTGGACTTGTTGATTACGCATGCGAGGAGTGCTGCTGTCTTTTATTGGGAAATTTACACCCTTGGTGTGATTTATAGAAATCAGTAGTGCCCACAAAGCAGTAAAACTCTAATTGTTTCTTCCATTTTTAAAGTCTATCCTCCATTAAGGAATCAGTGGGTAATAAAGAGCACTTTTAATCAACCCTCTCTTGCTGATGGGTTGATGTTTGAAAGTCTCACCCACTGATTTTACTGCTGAGAACAATGAGGACTAAAAAGATTAGGACATCTCAAAAGTGACTGGGATTCTACAACACTTGGCCATTTTCTACACTCTGTGGTGGTCAAGGTAGGCCATTACTTTCAAAACATACAGCTCTACTGAACAGGTCAGCTCTAAAATTTGTACACAACGCCTTGTTGATGAGAGAGGTCAACAGAGAATGGCCAGACTGGTTCGATCTGACAAAGTCTATGATAACTCAGATAACCACTCTGTACAATTGTGGTGAGAAGAACAGCATCTCAGAAGGGGGGAACCTACACAATATTAGGCAGGTGGTTTTAATGTTGTGGTTGATCAGTGTATACATGCATAATATATTATATGTTATGTATTTAAAAATTGTAATAACTTTACAGCTTTTTTTGGTTTTAACTTTTCATTCCATAAAAAACTTTTATAAACACCATTTTTCTAATTGTTTTATAATTATAAAGTTTATTTTGCAGTTTTTATAACCTCACAATAATTACATGGAAACTGCATTGAATATATTTACTTTAATTATAAAATTAATTTGTCACACTACAGGAATTTATAAGAAAAATGCAAATAAATATATGTATACATATATTTACACACACACATATATTTACATATTCACTCAATCACTTGCTAATTCTTCCAGAGATGTGCGCATGACTGCGTCTTTAAATAGTCTATCAATGGAGCTGTACTTCTTTC